>NW_026533214.1:247500-347500 GCF_028296485.1 Oppia nitens | reverse complement strand
AGTTTAAATATTGTTTTTTTAATTTTTTTAAAAAAAGTTTTTTAAATATAATATACTAATAATATATTAGTAGTAAAAAAAACTTAAAAAACAAAGTTTTTACTTTAAACAAAAAAATTAATAAAAATAAAAATTACGTTTTAAATACTTTAATCTACAACTAAAAAAATATCTTTAAAAAATATTTATTTATAAAAACGCTAATTAATACAACAACAAAAATAATTAAATAAAAATTAGCATTTAATATATAAGTTTAATCCCTAACAACTAAATAATAATAATAATAATAATAATAATTTTAAGGTAAGTGTTTAACAAATTAATAATTTATATAATTTATATATTTTTATATAAATACTTATAATATGCTTATACTTATACTTATAAAAATGTTAATTAGATTATTATTATTATTATTATTATTAGTCTAATTATACAATTTTTGTTTCATTGTTCACTTAATTTTTTTTGAATAATTTAATAATAATTTTTGTATGATTAGTGTTGTTAGGATTTGATGTGAGACTAACTATATATATATATATAATCGTTGTGTGAATAAAATTACAATATATTAAAAATACTAATTAAATTATACCATCAAAAAAAAATTTTTGTTTAAATATATATTAATTGAATTAATATTTTTTAATATATATTAATATATAAATAGAAAAAATTACTATTATAATTTTAAGCCTGGTAATTTTTTTGTTTGAATATTTTTTATTTTTTTAATTTAACATAATTGAGGTACCATTCATTTAAGTAAAAAAATTACCAGGCTTAAAAATATTAAATTAAATATTTTATATCTATTTGCTTTAAACTTAATATATAATAATAAAAAAACTGTTTCACAATTTAAATTGATTTTTTTTTTTGAAATATTCTGTACAATTGAGAGTACAAATTAAATATAATATTTTACATATATGTAAATTATGTTTAATAATGTTATATAATCTAGGATATAAAATAAATAAATAAATAAATATTTTATGTAACCCAGTACAAATATTTGTTTAGTACTTTTAAAAAAATTTTTTTTTTTTGTAATATAAGTTTAAATTTATATTTTTTAATTTATAGTTTATTTTATATTACATTTTTTTCAACAATAATACTCAACTATTGAGAGCTGGAAAAAATCAATTTTAATATTATTATTATTATTAAATATTTGCCAATTAAATAAATATTGAATAAAATAATAATAATAATAATAACTATAAATATATATTTAGTTTTTTTTATTAACTTAAAAAATTATTATTAATATAGAAATATAATGTTAAAAAAATTTAAAAATAAATTTATATCCGTATATATTTTCATAAATATTATTATTATTATTATTATATTAGACTAATTTTATTTTAGTATCTATTTTTTTGAATATAATATATTATTTATTTATTTTGTTTTATCAATAAATTTGAATTATAGTATTAAAATTTATATTAATATAAATATCATAGTTTAATTTGAATCAAATTAAAAAATAAATATTTATATAAATTTATATATATAGATACAATGTGATTAAGTTAGTTTATATGTATATATATATATTATATATATACGTCAAACAAGATTATACACCTACACAAAAAAATTACACTATTTTATATACAAAAAAATTTTTTTGATTAGATTTTATATCTATTGAAATATAATAAAATATACTCACAATAAAAAAAATTAATACTACTATTAGTCAAAACAAAATTAATAAAAATTTGTATCAAATTTTTATTTAAATCAACTATAATTAATTATCTAGGATAAACAATGTAACTAATAAATTTTTATTATTATATCTAATAGTAATAGAAAAAAAATAAAATTATTTTTTAAAAAAAAAATTACAAATAAAATAAAGTAATTTTTAATGAAAAATAACTTTTATTTTTTTTAAGTATTAGTAGTAATAGTAGCAGTAGTAGTAACCTAGCTACATTTATTTAGTAGTATATTTATATATACTATATATACTATATATATATACATATATATTAGAAAATTTTCATGAAAAAAATAGTTTAGATAATAAAATTTATATTTAAATAAATAAAATATTTTTTTTAAAAATGATTTTTATGTTATAAACACATGTGTTGTATATGTGTTTGAAATATTTTATATCCAAATATCTAATACACATATAATACATATATAAGACATAAAATACTTATTAAAAAAAACTTTTTATTTATGTTAACTGAATATTCACTTTAAATCCCTTTACTTACTCATGAAATATGTTTTTTTTAAAAAAAAATCAAAAATTGAATTATTATTTTTTTTGTTTTGTTTTTAATGTTGTATTATTTTATTTTATTTTTTTGCCAAATCATATATATATATATATATATATATATATGATATTATACTGTCTAATACCTAAAGTATTAATGTCATCAAACATAAAGAGTAAAAAAAAAATAAAATAATTGTAAACTAAAGTAAAATATTTTTTTTTCAAAACACAAAAATCTTTTATTCACTTTTTTATATTTTTCTTAACTATTTTTTTTATTCTGCTAACACTTAATATATTTATTATTATTATTATTATTATATATATGATATAAACTGTATATTATATCACTAGAAATATATACACACAAATATATATAAACACATATATACATACACATACATGTACACACACATACAAACATATACACACACTTACATATAGACACATATAAACACCCATACATACACACCCATATATACACACACACATACATACACACACACATACATACATATACATACATACATACATACACACACATACATACAGTATATGCACACACATAAATACACACACACACACATACATATACATACACACACACACATACATACACACACACACACACAGACAGACAAATACATACACAAAAAAATAATCACAAAAATCAGTGATCAATGATATCTCATACAAATCTTTCACACAGTTTTGCCCGTAAGTCAAGCGAATAAATTGACAGACAGTCAGACAGTCATACAGAATATATATGAAATTTTCTTTGATTTTGATTTTATATATAATATTTTTGCGATAATAATAGCCTCAAAACAGTGTATATATATATATTGTAAACAAAATAAATGACAGGTATTTTAGTAATAGTTTTTTTTGTTGAAAAAAAAATAAATAAAATATTTAGACTAATGTTAAAACTATAATAATTCTGTAAAGTTTATCGATATTCATATAAATCTATAGTTATTTAGAAACAAAACAAAAAAATTTTGTTTTTTAAGAATATTTTTATTATTTATTTTCTGCTAAAATAATATTTTAGATATTATTGTTTTTTTGTTGTTGAATCTATTATTTACTTATTTACTTAAATTTATAAAAATATTATTATTTATTATTTTATTTTTTGGAGGATAGGATTGATAAAATAACGTGACTAACACACACACACACACACACAAACATACATATATACACATATACATATACACACACATACATACACTACACAAACATACATACATATACACACACATACATATACACACACAAACATATACACACACATACATATACACACACATACATATACACACACATACACACCCACTCAAAATATTAGACAATTTTCTCAATATATTTATTGTATTTTATTTTTCTATATGTATTGTTGATCTAATTTTTTTTATTGTTGTATTGTCTGTATGTATAAAGTGATTGCAAATACACACTAACAACAAAAAAAAACTAAAACTAAAAGTAATTCAAACATTATTTTATCAGTTGACACTTACTTTTGCTATTATTTTTTTATATATATATTTATATATATTTTTTAGTTTTACTAAAATATATGATTATTTTATACATATATATACTGTATATAGTATATGCCTATAGCGGTGTAAAATAATACATAATAATAATAATAATAATATTGTATTGTATTTTACTGTATATATATATAGTTAGCATACATTGAAAGAAAAAWATATATATAYATGTATTGTTAAACATAAATATGATATCCAAATAAAAAAAATTTTTTTTTAGTATATTTTATATTATTATTATTTTTTTTGTATAAAATTTTTTGATATTTATATATAATAAAAATACAAATGCAATACAAATCTAATCAATTTATTGTTAAATATATACTACTACTATATATAGTAAGTGTTTTAAAAATATTTAAATAAAATTATTGTTTTTTGTTGTTGTTTTATAATTATATTATTTTAGATGAAAATATTTTATTGATATAACAATAGTATTATAGTTACAGTTATTAGTAATGTTTGAATAGTAAATTTATTATTATATTTATAAATATAATAAAAATAAAATTTTATTAAATTTATAACATTTATTTAAATATTAAAAAATATTTTATTTTCTTAATATAAACATATCTAAACATAAAACAATTTACTTACTTTTAAAAAAATAAAATTTGCATTTTATTTAAAAAAATACAACAATTTTTTTAAAAAATATATCTACTACTATTAAATTATAATAAATATATTAAATATTTTCTATAAAAAATTATCAGTAAAATAGTTTTTTATATATAAATAATTAATAATAAATTTTATAGTAAAAAAATATTGAATTTTAATTATATTTACTAAATATATAATATATTATTTAAATAGATTTTTAATTATAATTTAGACTAAAATCTGATAAATCAATTAGTTGTCTGATATATTAATTATAATTATTTTTTTTGCATACAATAACATGTTTTAGATATTAATTTTTTAAAAAAAATAAAACAAAATTAAATTACCTACTAACATTTAAAAAAATAATTTTGTTTAATATATATTTAATAAACAAGTTTAATGTTGCTAATGTAATTTTAGTGTAAATATATAATTAATAATAAATTTGTCTAAAAATTTATTTTATATAATAAAATATTAAACATATCTAATATGTTATAAATAATTTTTTGTTTAAATCTATTTTAATTAATATTGTTTACTATTATATAAGTTAGTTATAAATTTTTCATTAATACTGAGTTAATAGACACAAAAAAAACAACATTAAAAAAAAGTTTTTATTATAAATAAAAATAAACTGAAAATTTCAATTAGTATTAAATGAGTTTTATTACTGTATTAGTAAACATATTAGAAAAATTCAAATAAAAATCAAACAAATAGTTATTGTTTTATATAACAATTTTTTATTTATTTAAAAAAAATAATTATATTAGTTTTAAATACTTTAGATGTAATTTATTATTTAATTATAAATTTATTATTATTATTATTAGGATATTTAAATATATATATAGTTAAATACCACAATTATCAATTAAAAACATTTATAGATTATATAATTAAATAGTATTGTAATAATACAGTTACTATAGTATAGTATAGTTAATTAATTAATTAATTAATAAAAACATTTGTAAAAATGTGCTTAACTTTTAGGTTTTAGCAAATAATTAGACAATGATTATCATTGTATTATTAATGTATAAACAATGTAATTATTATTATTATTATTGATAATATAAGCATATATATATATATTGTTAATTAGTCAAACAAACTAAAAGTTATTTATAACAACAATGTGTTTGTTATATTATAAGAAAAATTGTTAAAAATAATAGAAAGTATTGTTTAATTATTATTATTATTATTTATTATTATTATTAATTTAAATTATATGTGCTTGATAAATTTTCAATAATTTTCAAGTTAATTTTTTAAAAAATTAAAATTACAATAAAACTAACAAATTTATTATACGAAAGTAAAAATAAAAAGTTTTTTTTTATTTTTTCTTTCTATTATTTTAAAAAAAAATTTGTTTATTATATATAAATTAATAAACCATTGAATAATGTTTTATTTTATTTTTGAAATATAAATAAATATATATATATTTGAATTAATTAGCTATTTATAATTTTATCTAGTTAAATAGATTTTATTTTATTATTTTTATATAAAATATTATATATATATATAGTATACTGTATATATTGTATATTCAATTATGTTAAACAAATATAATTTTTTAGTTGTTTTTATTTTGTATTAAATTACTGTTTAAACAAAATATTAGATAATAAAACACAAAATAAAACAAAAAATAACTATTATTAATGAAATACAAATATTAAATATTTATATTACAGTATATTTTATTATAAAAATTTATTATTCAAATTTTCAATATATTATAATTTATATTTGTCTACTTTTTTTATATTAAAACAAAAAATAATAATATTTACTATTATTATTAAATATTTAGATTACAATTAAGACAATTGATGTTTATTTATACAAAAAAAAAATAAAACATTTTATTTAATAAACAATTAATAATTTAAAATATATTTTATAAATTATTATAATAATATTAAATATAATCAAATTAGAAATCAATATCTATTTATATATAAATATATAAACATTTTTATAATAAAATTTATTAAATAATTGATTAATACATTTATAAGATTATATATATATGATTAAGTTTATTTTTATATCAATTTTTATTAAAAAATTAATTATTTATTTGTAACTATATATACTGTATATATATATATATATATATATATATATATATATATATATATATATATATTTCAAGTCAATAAATTTATAATTGCATAATGTTTTATTTTATTTGCTAGTTTATATTTTCCAGTATTAAATCTAATTGAATAAAATGCTATTAAAATATTTATACAAAAAACTTTCATATATTTATATATATTTCATATAAAATCTATCTATAAATATAAAACTAACTAAAACTTAGAAATAATATATATATATATATAAATTTAGTTTTATTTTGTTTTATACACGTGTAATATTGTACTAAATATAGTTTATAATACCCTTAAAAAAAACTTAAAATATTAAAAATAGCATTTAATTATTAAAATTTCATTATAAAAACATTTTTATTTCTATCCTATTATTTATTGTACAGTATTTACTGTATATATAAAATAATCAAAAAACATAAAAAGTTTAATACAAACATTAATTATGCTAATAATAATAATAATAATAATAATAAAATTAAATGATCCGTAATATACTGTATATATATATATATATATATATATGCAGTATATATTGTATAACATAATAAAATTTATTGTAAATATTATTTTCAAGTAAATTAAATGTCAAAAATTTTGTATGAAAATCACAACAACAATAAAAAAAATACAATTAATTAATTAATTATTTATTTAATTAAATCAAATGTCATTGTCATCAGTTTCATATACAATATATTTTATGACATTAATTATAATTGTGATAATAATAATAATCATCAATAATAAATACATAGAAATTAAATTTATTACTAATGTAAATATTATAACTAATAGTTAGTATATATATATTAATAATTATTTGTTTGTTTGTATAGATTAAAAATAATTATGAAAAATATTTAAAAAATAAACAAAATGTTTTATGATTAGTACATTAATGATATATGTATTTACATAATATTAATTAATTATCAATGATCTAAATATACAATATTTATATATACTGTATATAAAATTTAATAATCCTAATCCTAATTAGAAAATTTACAATTTAATAAAATTAGCATTATTTAAAAAAAATTAAAAAATGGTACTGGGTGAGATAATTATCAATTAGTCAATGTCTAATACAAATACATGTATATATAGATAGATAGTTGTGTGTTAATTGATTGATTGATATATTAGTTTAAATATATTAGATTATATAGATATASATATTGATTAATTTGTTTAATTAAAGTCAATTGCACTTATAAGTTATAACACACACACACACACACACACACACACACACACACACACACACACACATTGAAACAGTCATTAAACTTTTTAATATTAATTAATTTAAATATAGTGTATATATTGAACATTTTAACAGTTTATATGATTGATTAGTATATACGGTATATAATATACTGGTATATACTGTGTATGTTTAGCATATATACTGTTTATGATATATATATACATATATATATAGTAAACTTATTATCTAAAATACATAATAATATTTGTATAATTTTCATAAACATTTTTATATTTTTATATTTTAATTTTTATATTTTAATTTATTTTATCCATCTATTTTGTATAAAGTATTTTGTTGTTAAATGTATTAAATAAAAAATATAATAAAATAATATTATATAGTTATTGCATTTAATATATACAATAATACTGTATATTATAGTAATTTAAACTATCACTACTACTACTACTACTACTACTACTACTACCCAACAAAATAAAATAAAAATTGCTTAAAAAAAATTTAATCAATTAATTAATATTAAAGTCACACACAATTACATTATTAGTAATTAAAAATAAATAACAAATACCAGTGTATTTTATTTTATTATTTTCAAATTGTAATTGTTATCTATTGTTATAATTAATCTGATAAACATTTCTAATAGTATTAGTAAAGTAATGTCCAGTTTAATATAAATTGTAATATAAATTTGTAGACTAAATAAAAACTATAAATACAAGTTTTTACTTTTATTTTAGTTAAAAAACACATAACAAATCTATTATATAATAGATAACAAACAAACATATAAAAAAAATTTCAAAAAATAAAATAAAATAATTTTATTATAACTTTTATTTTTAATTAAGTTTATTATGACAAACAAAAATTTGATTTATTACTAATTTTTTTTTAAAACTTATATTTAAATTAATATCTATAAGATTTGAATTTTATTTTGTAATAATAATAATATAAATTAATACTAATTAAAAAATACTAACAAAAAATATTAGTATTTTTTAATTATCGATTATAATTATTATTGTCTATTACTAATCGATAAATAGGTTTTTTTTAAATTTTATTATTATTATTATTTTATTAGACATACAATAAGTTTAGTGTCTAATTAATCGGTTAATACTCTCTCTCTCTCTCTCTCTCTCTCTCTCTCTCTCTCTCTCTCTCTCTCTCTCTCTCTCTCTCTCTCTCTCTCTCTCTCTCTCTCTCTCTCTCTCTCTCTCTCTCTCTCTCTCTCTCTCTCTCTCTCTCTCTCTCTCTCTCTCTCTCTCTCTCTCTCTCTCTCTCTCTCTCTCTCTCTCTCTCTCTCTTTATTATAATCTTATATACACTAGAGTCTAATGTATAGATAGTATACTGTATTTTATATCTAAACTAAACACACAACTAAACAACCAAAAAAAAAAAACTTATTTACACTTAATTTTTATACTATTATTTTGTATATCGTATTAACTCTTTTTTTTTGTTATATATATACATACTGTATATATATATACATATATATATATATATATATATATATATATATATATATATATATATATATATATATATATATATATATATATATATTTATCTCCCATTCCTATCAATTCAATTAAATAAATCTCTCCTGGGATCGAACCCCATACCCCTCTCCCCCACTCAATATACTACTACTACTACTGTATCTAACTTTATATATATATAAACTTAAGTATATATATATATACAGTATAAGTAAAAAAAACTACATATAAGATCTCAATTGTATCAGTCAAACGCAAAATACAGTATTAGTTTAAATATTTTGTTTTGTTTTGTTTTTTTTTTTTTGAAGCTAACAATTTGTGTGCCATTAACTGATAAACAGTTGTATTTAAAAAAAAAATAATAGTATATTGTATTTGTCAGCTCTCTCTCTCTCTCTCTCTCTCTCTCTCTCTCTCTCTCTCTCTCTCTCTCTCTATTGTCTCAATTAATTGACTGATAGATGTTTTTAAAGATAAGGTTAGAGAGATAGTCTAAAGCTAACAATTTTAGTCAAAACAAGATAATAGAGGTTATACTGTATTATTGTCGATATAAATCTGAAAAATAAAAAAATAATTTAGAAAAATAAAATTACATAACAAATATACAGTAAAATTGTATTAATGATTTTATTTTTTTTAAAAATTAATTGTTTAAAATAACAAATTATTAATAATCAAAATAATATTTATATATAATATATTTCATAGTAATTAATAATGAAAAATATTTACAAATTTTGTTTAATTAAAATTATTATTATTATTATTTCTAAGAAAACTACTAATTAAAAACTATTGGGAAAATTAACAACAAAAACAACAATAGTTTAAAAAAAATTATTATTATTTTTAAACAAAAATAATTATTAGTTTAATAAATCAATACTACTGTATATACTACTATTATTATTATTATTTGTGATACAAATGATTGTATTAAAATATATTTTACAAAAAAAAAATAAATACAATTTTATATATAACTATTAGTAGCTCATAGACATTATAATTATATACTGTATATATATCAATATCTATTGTGTTTTTTAATTTGAATTTATATATTTTTATTATTATTATTATATTTTTTAAATACAATAATATCTTATGTTAAAAATTATTGTATTGAACAACAATAGCTATATATATATATATATAATAGTTCACTAGTTATATATATATATCAATTGATTAATATTATAATACTATAATATATATATACAGTCTATATATTATACATATATATATTATATAACTATAAATACGTGTCACATGAGTTTAAATGACAAAAAAAATATATATATATAAAGTGTATATACTGTATATGTAAAAAAAAATTCATGAAATTAAATGACTCGCATATAATAATAATAATAATACAATGAATAGATGAGGAAAATAATAATCTGTTTTTATTATTATCATTACTTGATATTATTTTTTTTTTTAGTTTTATTTATTGTTATATTGTATTCATGTACTGTATATGTTTGACTGTGAAACAAAAATAATAAAATAAAAATTTTAATATTAATGAAAATTACTACACAGTAGTAGTAGTAGTACAGTATTAACTGCTAATTATTTTTTCTATATAAATAATATGGTATTATTAACAAACACAACAAAAATAAATTTTAACTTTATTATACTGTATTTTATTTATTATTATTATTTTTGTTAAAAAACATATTAACACACATACACATACACATACACATACACATACACATACACATACACATACACATACACATACACATACACATACACATACACATACACATACACATACACATACACATACACATACACATACACATACACATACACATACACATACACATACACATACACATACACATACACATACACATACACATACACATACACATACACATACACATACACATACACATACACATACACATACACATACACATACACATACACATACACATACACATACACATACACATACACATACACATACACATACACATACACATACACATACACATACACATACACATACACATACACATACACATACACATACACATACACATACACATACACATACACATACACATACACATACACATACACATACACATACACATACACATACACATACACATACACATACACATACACATACACATACACATACACATACACATACACATACACATACACATACACATACACATACACATACACATACACATACACATACACTCACATCTATATTGTTGATGAAAATCATTACCATTATATTACATAATCACATACATATACAACACAAAAAATATAATAATAATATAATACATGCGGAAGTTTAATATAATAATAATAATAATAATAATAAAAACCAAGTATACAAATGTGTAGATTCAATAATGTGTAACTTAATATAAATTTATAGATTAATAATAATAATAATAATAATAATAATAAATAGGAATATTCCTAATGTTGTCACGTGATATCCTTTAAAAATGTTTTGTTAACTATTAAATGTATAGTAAATTGTTTATATATATATATATATATATATATATATATAATAGTATTTAATATAATGTTATTTTTTTATATATTGATATACTTTAACAAATATACTGTATTACAATGTAAACATTGTGTGTGTGTGTGTGTGTGTGTGTGTGTGTATGTATGTATAGTATAAAAATAAAAATAAAAATGTGAATATTTAATTTATTGTACAATTGTTATTGTTACTATATTTTCTTATTTTAACATATATTTTTTTGTTGAATAGTTATTTGTCACTAAAAATAATATATATATATAAAGTGTACAATTAAATAATGCATTTGATATACAGTATATATACACATGTATTATATATAGTATATACAAAATTTTTACTTTAATACAATATACATGTATAGTTTTCTATATTATTTATATATACACATAAATATTTGTCATCATATAATTAATTGTATCCTATTTAGTATATGTGTGTTAGTGTGTATGTGTCTATGTGTTTGTGTATAATATCTAGACATAAATCTATATTTAAATTATTTAAATAATATTATGTATTTAAAAATGTTATGTCTAAACACACATTACACAACAAAACACATATGTTTTTATATAAAAATATTTCACACAACTATATTGTATAAACAATTTTGTATTGTATAATACAGTATTTATATATGAGTTTAAATAAATTAAATAATAAGTTTTAAATAAATTGAAAAACATATGTATATTGTTTAGAGGCATATATGCATATGCATTACATGTGCATGTTTTTATTATTTTTAAAAAAAAAATTATTATATAAATTTATTTGACAATGATAAATATCGTTTTAAATTATTATTTATTTAGTTTTTTTTAGTAAAAATATACTAATAGTGTTAAATTATTTAATTTATGTTTTTTCTCTCTCTAAAACATAAAACATAATTAATTTAATTGAATAATAAATTTTTTAAATAATTTATTTAAAAAAAATAAAATATTAGCTATTTTTCTAAACTAAAAATTTTTTAAAATATAAATATACAAAAAAAATTATATACTATTAAATTATTAATATTAAATTATAAACTAATAAAAAAACTTTAATGTAATTTTATGAATGAATGATTAAGTATTATTAAAAAAATAAATAACATTTACTTTTTATTTGAATATACTATAAATATATAGATAAATAAAAAAATTTACTATAATATTAGTATTAATAATAATAAGAATAATTTTATTTCATTGAAAAAAAGTCAATAAGTATTACATAATTTATTTATATAAGTATATTATAATATTAGAAATAAAATGTTTATAAATATCTGTCTATATTTTTTTAATTTTTGTTGATAAACAAAATATAGTTTAAATTTATTTTTCAAAAAAAAATAAAATAAATATTTAATCTTATAATACCGTATTTCATGTCTATTTACTAGACTTTTATAGCTTTTAATTCCCAATAAATTATTAGATACCTTAATTTCTCCCCCATTTTTATAAGTATTTAAGATAATATATAAATAGACTAAAAAAATTTATTTTATTTATAATTTTTAAGAAAACATTTTATAATAATAGATATTTATTTAATTTAATTTTTTTTAATAATAATTTTATAGAGATTTTTTACTAATAATATTAATATTTAAAAAATACATATAATATAACATTATTAAATATTTAAAAACTTAATATAGATTTTTTAAAAAAAATTTTAATAACTAATTAATTAATTTATTTATATATATATATATTAAATTATAGTAATATATACAGTATTATTATTATTTATATATATATATACAGTATTTATTAGTTTATAATATCCCCGAAAACATTAGCTATTATAAATCACTAACCAATTTATTATATATATTTTTTATGTGTAAATGCTTATCCTATAAATAGATTTTTTTGTTGGTGTCAGTAGACTATAACCTACCCGACCATTACATACCATTGTGATGATGGACCTACCGGTAGTAAACAAGACATTACTGGCCGCCAACATAAACACCAATACCAACAATGACATGGATTACGAGTGCACCAGTGGATCAACTAGTGATGGCAGTTATTGTACAAAATTTGCTAATAATACCCATGTGTTTATCGATAATCCACATGAAATGCTCGACCCGTTTCATATTAATCCCGGTTTGTGTTTATTATTATTATTATTATTAACAAAACACATTTGATTGACAATTTATTTTCATATACTGTATATATAATATAAATAATTAATAGTAAAATAGAAAATTATTAGAAAATTTAATAGAAAATTATTAGAAAATTTAAAAGAAAATTATTAGAAAATTTAATAGAAAATTATTAGAAAATTTAATAGGAAATTATTAGAAAATTATTAGAAAATTATTAGAAAATTATTAGAAAATTATTAGAAAATTATTAGAAAATTATTAGAAAATTATTAGAAAATTATTAGAAAATTATTAGAAAATTATTAGAAAATTATTAGAAAATTATTAGAAAATTATTAGAAAATTATTAGAAAATTATTAGGAAAATTAATAGAAAATTATTACTAAAAAATTATTAGAAAATTTTAAATAGAAAATTATTAGAAAATTAATAGAAAATTACTAGAAAATTACTAGAAAATTATTAATAGAAAATTTATAAAAAAAAATTACTAAAATATTACTAATAAATAATTAATACTAAATAATAATCTTAAAAAATAAACATGTATATTAATTAAAAATTTTTTTTGTTAATTACCTACCCGTCCTATTTTACATACCCATCCTCTCAACAACAACTAACCACCCCCAAAACATCTATCTACTCCTACCCCTACCCCCTCGTCAATCCCCCACCAAAATAAACCCAATATATATATATATATATATATATATATAGCATTCCTGACAATTGTGATAACCCATGCCATCACATTTATTGTTGGGATAATCGGCAATTCGGTAGTCATAGCTACCTGGGCACGTGGCGGTAAACTGAGGTCATCGACGGCCACTTTTCTCGTATCACTGGCCTGTGCCGATCTACTATTGCTGGTCATATATGTACCATTGGAAACCCTGGAGTATTTTGTTATAACCTGGGATATTGATGGCAATATATGCAAACTAAGCTCGTTTGTCGAAATGCTATCGGGTATGGCATCGGTACTCAATTTGGTGGCCGTATCTGTGGAAAGGTATGTTTTCCCGACCGACTAATATAAATACTAGTGTTTGTTTGTATGTGTGTGTATGTGTGTGTATGTGTGTGTATGTGTGTGTATGTGTGTGTATGTGTGTGTATGTGTGTGTATGTGTGTGTATGTGTGTGTATGTGTGTGTATGTGTGTGTATGTGTGTGTATGTTTGTGTATGTGTGTGTATGTGTGTGTATGTGTGTGTATGTGTGTGTATGTGTGTGTATGTGTGTGTATGTGTGTGTATGTGTGTGTATGTGTGTGTATGTGTGTCTATGTGTGTGTATGTGAGTGTATGTGAGTGTGTTATATAATAATGTATATAAAAATAGACTTAATTTTATAATAATATATAAATTTAATATATATAAAATTTATAGATTGTTATTTTAATACATGTTAAATATAGTGTATAAATAGATACAATATTATGTTTATATGATATTATCAACATTTTGTTATTATTAATAAAAATGAACAATATTTATAATAAGCCAACTATTATTTTGAAACATTATTTTAATTAATTATTAATAATAATAAAAATATGATAAAAAATAAATATTTAGATATAAAAAAAAAACTTTTTTCTACATAATCGTTACATTGATTTATAATAATAATAATAAGGAAACATTGAAAAACTTTTATACATTAATATTATTATTTTTAATCATATTTTTATATTTTCAAAAAAAAACATTATTATCACTAACGAGATTATTACCGAAAAAAAATAAAATAAAAATATATATTCATATATTTTATGACAAACAAAACAAATTTATTGATATATTTTTTAGATTTAAATATTTACTTTTTTTAAAAAAATCATATTATAGATAAAAATTTTACATACAATAGATACTCATAGTAAGTATATCTACAATAGTGTGTATCAAACAAATTGATTATCATTTAATAATAAACAAAAAAGTTTTTTATATTATACATACAGTATATACTGTATATATATAAAGTTATATAAATTATATATCGATATTCCTTATAGTTGTTTCGTGTATATTATAATTTATCTATGACTGGGCCAAAAACATGCGGGTGCCCATATCACACATTTACACATTTACACATAAACACACACACACACACACACACACATACATCATATACACACATATACACACACACCCATACATCTAAACATACATACAGTTTATATATATATATACATACGTAGACAAACACACACACACATACACACACATACACATACATACATACATAGAGTCACACACACACACACACACACACCCATACATACACACAAATAGTTATCCCCATTGATCTCATTTATGACACAATCTATCAATTGTGTCATTTTCAGCGCCAAAATTAATTGTTTGTGCTTTTAATTTAATTGATTTATTTCATAGCTGATACACTACAACCAACAACAACAAAAAATACTGTATATAATAATAATAATAATACTTTATCATATTTATTATAATATAGATTATATGGCTATATATACAGTAATATAATAAATACCTATTTTATGATATTTTTAGGTTATATATGAAAAATTTTGATATTGTTTATGTTTTTGACACTCACCCACAAATAAAAAATATTATAATAAATTAGAGATAGCTAATTTATTATAATATCATTTATTTGTATAAAAAACAATAAATAATCAATAAACTATCACTATCATACTATAAAAATTTTATTATTAATTACAGTATATTTAACTAAAAAATATTAATAATAATATCTTTTATATTAGTTATTGATATATATATATATATATTGTTTGTATCTATTGTTTAGTTGTTTTTTGGTTCAAATAATTTTTAAAGTAATTTATTGTTTTTTTTTAAATATATATAAATACAGGGTTAAGTAAGGGGGGGTAGGGGGGGTAAGGCCAAAATACCCCCCTAAGATCGAGAAATTGGGATTTTACCCCCCCCAGACTTTTTGACCAAATTGAAAAAATTGTCGCTTAAAAACGAGGAGAAATGACCCCCCCCTAAAATTTCGGCGCCGAAGGCGCCGAAAATTTTTTTTGAAATTTATAAAAATTTTAATTTTAGTTGATACTATTTTAGTAAGTGTTTTTATGTTTTTAATATTTATAAAAATCTAATTATTGATTAAAAATAGTTAAAATAACGTTAAAAGTCATCAAAAAATAACATTATTTTAATTAAAATAAACTAAAAAATTAAAAATTACCTATTTGTTGAAAAGAGTAATCATATTACAATTTAAATATAAGTTTAAGAAGTTAATAAAACAATAAATACTTATGTTTTTATTAATAATTTTTAAATTTTAAATAAAAAATTTAAAAATATTTTCAATTTTGTACTTAATATAATTAAACTTTAACGAAATTTGAGTTAAATAAGTAGTATTCAGTCAGTATTTGTATAAAAATAAAAATATATAACAAACTATAAACATTAAGTATTGTTTAAAAAATTAATTATGTTAAAAGTTAAAAATTATTAAAATACTAAAAATAACTCATAGTGTATCATTAATGCTTTTATCAACTATTTTTAAATCTTAAATACATTATTTTATTTTTTTTGTTAAAATTTAAGTTTTTATTAATTTTAAAAAATTTTTTTAAAAAATATTTATTTTTTGTTAAAATTTAAATTTTTGTTAATTTTTAAGTTTTTTAAGTTTTTTTTTTATATTTTTGGAAATTTTACCTATTTTCCCGGGAATTTATACGGGAACTTGTGGGAATTTTATTGAATTTACATGGGAATATTCGGGAACTTAAGGAATTTTTAGGGAATTTTCTCTAGACCCCCCCCCCTTGATTTTGGATTTTTGAAAAAATTGCCGTTTAAAAATGCAATAAAAATCTTACCCCACCCAATACCCCCCCCCCAAGATTTTTTGAGAATTTTGTAAATTTTACCCCGGTCTACCCCCCCCTAAAATCCAAAACCTTGCTTAACCCTGATATAAATAGTATTTATTATTAAAATTAATTTATTATTATTAATAAAATTAATATATAATTATTAAAATTAATTTCCTATTATTTAAAATTAATTTATTATTATTAAAATTACTTTCTTATTATTATTAAAATTAATTTATTATTATTATTAAAATTAATTTATAATTATTATTATTATTATTAGATTTTTGGTAATTGTATATCCAATACGTGCCCGGCGTTGGTGTACAGTAAGTAAATCCCGGAGAAGCCTTATAATTGTATGGAGTTTGGCCATTGTATTTGCAGCGCCTATAGTTTTTAACAAGGTAAATTAATTTAATTTATTATTATATAAATTTATTAAAATTTTTAATACCCTATGTCCTAATATAAATTTTATAAATTAGAATTAATTTTATAAATTAGAATTAATTTTATAAATTAGAATTAATTTATTATTTGTATAAAAAATAAATAACTTATTAAATAATTAACCATGGTTAGAAACATATTATTATTTTTTGTTTTTTTAAAATAAACTTATAAAATTTTAATAGTAAAAAATATATATTTAATTTTTTTTATTAATTATAAATTTCTATTTATAAATAGCAGTTTCAGACTAAATAATTAAATTTTTTAATCAAATAATATTTACTAATAAATGTCAAATTTTTTTTTTAAAAAATAAAAAAATTATAATAAAAGATTTTATAAGTTAAAAAATTTATTTTTAGTAAATTTAACAGGAAATATATTTTTTTTTGTTTAAATATCATTATTATTATTATTATTATTATTATTGTTGTTGTAATTGACTTATATTTTTTTCATATAAATATTGATTATTTTGTAAAGATATTAATAAAACTAAAATCATAATTTTATTTGTATGACTTTAATAATATTTTTTTTTAAATAGTTATACTTAAATGTCAAACATTTTCTATATTATTATTATTATTATTATTTTATATTAATCTTAAAAAGTTTAATATATATATATATATATATGTATATACTGTATATAATAGTTTTATTGTGTTATTTTTATTTATAAATATATTTATTTTTATTATATTAAAAACAATATAGTATTTATATAAATATATATATATATTATTTTAAAATTTTAAAATTATATACTATATGATACAGTATTTATTATAAAACAAAAAAATATTTGCAATTTTAAGAAATAAATTTTGGTTATATAAATGATATTTAAATTTTTATCTATACTTTAATAGTAAATTTTTTTTTTAAAAAAATAAATAAATAAAATCTAACTATTTTTCTACAATATAGATAAAAATATATATTATTTATTTATTTTTATTAAATTTTATTACATATTTAGTTTAAAATATCATATTACAAAAAAAAATGTTCAAAAAAAACTTGAAAAGTTTTGTTTTCTGAAATCTATACGAGCCTTTTGTGTGTGTGTGTGTGTGTAGCAATTTTTTTGCGAATTTTGAAATTCTGACTTCAGATTCGGTTAGAGGACTACTAATAATGTATTGAAAAGTTGCATTAAAATTTTGATATCTCTTCGGGATCATATAGAAAATGGCGGCCAAAGTAAAGAAAATTTTAAGAAAAAATATTTTAAGTATAAATTTGAATAGAGCATCAAAAGCAAGCATAAAAATATGCATTAAAATTTTGATATCTCTTCAGGAACATAGAGAAAATGGCGGCCAAAATAAAAAAAAAATTTAGGTAAAAATTTTAACGTTTAGAATTGTATAGAGCATCAAAAATAAGATATAATAAATTAAAATTATTTTTATTTTTTTAAAAATGGCGGCCAAAGTAAAAAAATTTAGGTAAAAATTTTAACGTTTAGAATTGTATAGAGCATCAAAAATAAGATATAATAAATTAAAATTATTTTTTTAAAAAAAATGGTGACATGTATAAAAAATTAAGGTAAATTTTAGCGCTTAGAATTGTATATAGTATTAAAAATAAGATATAATAGATCAAAATTATATTATTTTTTCAAAAAATGGCAGCAAAAGTATGATTTTAACTTTATTTTGTTATACTAAATCATTTAATACCAAACATGATTATATTTGTTTATTTCATTATATTAATCATCTGATACTCTACATGACTAGAGTTGAGTTTATTTTGTCATACAGAGTAATTTGATACCCTACATGACTATGGTTGAGTTTGTTTTGTCATACCGAGTCATTTGATACCCTACATGACTATGGTTGAGTTTATTTTGTCATACCGAGTCATTTGATACCCTACATGACTATGGTTGAGTTTATTTTGTCATACCGAGTCATTTTATACCCTACATGACTATAGTTGAGTTTTGTTTGTCATTCCGAGTCATTTGATACCCTACATGACTATGGTTGTTTATTTTGTCATACCGAATCATTTGATACCATACATAACTATAGTTGAGTTTATTTTGTCATTCCGAGTCATTTGATACCCTACATGACTATGGTTGAGTTTATTTTGTCATTCCGAGTCATTTGATACCCTACATGACTATGGTTGAGTTTATTTTGTCATACCGAGTCATTTTATACCCTACATGACTATAGTTGAGTTTTGTTTGTCATTCCGAGTCATTTGATACCCTACATGACTATGGTTGTTTATTTTGTCATACCGAATCATTTGATACCCTACATGACTATGGTTGAGTTTATTTTGTCATTCCGAGTCATTTGATACCCTACATGACTATGGTTGAGTTTATTTTGTCATACCGAGTCATTTGATAACCTACATAACATTATTTAAATTATGTATATTTTACCAGTTTTTTATTTTTGTTACTATATAAATTAATACTATATAATTATACCAACTATTTGGTTTCAACATATTTATGATATTCAAGTTTTTTTTCTAATAATGCTTTCTAGCATTCTTAACTGGTTTATTTATGTATACAATATAGAAAATAATTGATATTTATATTCAAAAAAATATTATAACATTTTATATATATTAATATATGTATTATTCTGTTTGAAATAAAATACAAAAATAATAACAATATTATATATATATATTGATATTTATTTTATTAATAATAATAATAATAATATAATATTTATATGTTATATACAATATTATATATATATTACTCAAATTAATGCAGATATTTAATAGTAGTATTTAATTTGTAAACATGTTATAATTAATATCATTATAATAATAATAATAATGATCAAATAATAATAATAATACTAAAATATGAGATATTTTATATTGTCATAATATTATTAATATCATATATAATATAAATATTGTAATAATAAAAATCATAATATAAGGATTACATTAGTCTTATATTTATAGTAAAAATATTTATATATGTTTTTTTTCAATGTTTGTATTTATTAATATTTTTTTATGATACTAAATAATAATCTCATATATACTGTATATATTGTATGTTATTGTTATAGTATTATAATTTTTTTTGATCAGTAAACAAAATTTATGTTAATATTAAAATTAAGTAAAACTAATAATATTACTAAAAAACAGTATAATATAACAAACAAATATAGTTTACAGTATATACTGTATATATATTTTATTGTGTTTTACTTTAAATTATAATACAATTAAAAAAATTTTACACATTATATATTTAACGATTTACTAAATGTTTTATTTTTATTTTAACTATAGTTTAACGATAAATGTTTTTATTTAAATTTATATTTTTTTTAGTCAACAATTTTATTACTGATTAAATTATTTGTTAAATTTTAATGTGTTTGTTGACAATGAATTCAGGTTTTAATATTATTATTATTATTTTTCAACAATAATTTAGTTTTATTATAACGATTATTACCAACAAAAAAATAATTTGTTTGTTTGTGACTATAAATACAATACATTTCTAAAATAAAAAAAAAATAAACGTTTGTTTTAAAAATAGTTAAAATTAAATTACAAAAAAAAACAATAGTATATATAATAATATACGCTTATTGTATAATAAAAATAAATTATCTTTCTAAATTAATTTTTTTAAAAAAATAATTAGTTTATTTTATCTATAAATTTGTTTATTTAGTTGTTATTTAACATATATTTTATTACAACAACAACAAAAAATATTTATTTTATTTATTTTTTTATTAAACAAGTATTTGTATGAAAATTATATATTTGAAAAAAACCAAAAAATAATTTATAATTTAATTGTCCAAAAAAATAAACAAATAATTTTTTTAGTATACTAAATTAATTAATTTTTTTAAATGTTTGATTAAATTTATACATTATTATAACAATAATAAATTTTATTTTAATAATTATTTACTATCTATTGATAATCTCAAAAAAAAACCTAAAAAATAAATCAATTTTATTTATTAATATATTTAAAAAAAAATTGTTAATTAATTAATTTTTTTATTACTATCCATTTGCCCTAACCCTACACCTATTATTATCCCATTAACCACCCATTCACCTAACCTCCCCACCCCCTCCCACTAACCATACCTAACTACCCCCCCCTCATAGAACATGTACTCCATAACCTACTATAACAATGTTACCTCATTGACGGCCTACTACTGCTGGGAATCGGACGATCACTGGGCACTGATAATAGCCGTCTATCAACTGCTAACCCTGTTTGTCATACCGGCCCTACTGATGCTTGGCTGCTATTTTTGTGTCATACGTGAACTATGGGTATCAACCAAAGTAATTACAACACTAACTGGCCAGTCGTTTACCGGTAACGGTAGTGTGACTAACAATACCGCTACCACCACTACTAATACGACAACAACGACCACTACTACGGGAACAGGAGGTATGCGTATACATAAAGATGGCCAGTCGTATCTGGTTAGATGGCAACCGTCTAATAATAATAATAATAATAATAAACGACATAATCTGGCAGCATCCCTGAGCTTTAATTGTAATCATGGTTGCTATAATAATAATAATAATAATAATAATACAACAACCTCTAGTACTACCGATGCCTACCCGAGCTATAACTCTAGTGGTAATAATAATAATAATAATAATAATAGTAATGATAGTATGATTGTTAATAATACTATTGTTGATAATTGTAATAACAGTTTGAATACTAATACTAATACTAATAATAGTGCCGATAGTGATAATGTTAATAATGAAAATATAATAACTAATAATAATAATAATTGTAATAAAATTTTGTCTAACAGTGCCATTGATAATACTAGTGTTGTTAACAACTTGTTGTTATTGAATAATAATAATAATAATACTACTGCTAATAGTAATAGTAATGCTAATAAAGTTGTCAACAATTTTAATTATTACAATAGTAGTAATCACTGCAACAATAGTCATCATCATCATCATTATAGTCATCATCATAATCACCACAATGATTCAGTGGATACCTTAAGCCAAGTTGAATATGATTTTTTAAATACATCCTATCATCACTACCGTCACCATCATCATAGCTACCATAACCATAACCACCAGCACCACCACCAGCATCATCATCATCATCCTCATCACTATAACCATAACCATCATCACAATCAGCATCATAGTAGCACCAGTACTACATTTCAGGCACAGTCAGTGCCTAACCGATCGCCAGTTACCGATATTAGAAATGCTAGAAAACAGGTAATTATTATTATTATTATTATTTAAAAAATTATTTAATATTTATAAAACATTTTATATACTGTATTATTATTTTTTGTTGTATTTTTTTCTATGAATTTGTTGTAATTATTTTTTTTGGTGAAATATTATTATTGTTATTATTATAATAAAGATTTAGAGCTAAAAGTAATATATTTTTAATGATTTAAATATTTTTCAAATTTATATATATACAGTAATACTAGAGATGGGCAAATAGAAAGTTTCTAATAAATTTCCCTGAGAAAGTTTCTAGAAAGTTTCTCAGTAATAAATTTCTATAGAAATTTAACTTTTTTATTATACTATGGGATCCCCATATCTATAGATATTGTAAAACTATAAATATATTAATGAGACTACATATTAATATAGATTACTGTATAATACTAATATACAAATGGGATAGATATATAAATAATTATAATTATTTAATAATAATGTTTTGTAAAATTTTATTCACCATTTTATTATACCATAGTCTAATATAATTAAATAAATTAATTTTTTACTTTAATTAATAATTAAAATTCTAATAATAACATTTAAATATTACTTATAAAAACAATGTTAAAGATAACAAATATCGAGAAAACAAAACTAACCATGGGGATCCCATAAATAGAAATTTCTTTTAGAAACTTTCTAGAAATTTCTCTATTATTTTATAAATTTCTCTTTTTTGCCAACACTAAGTAATACTCTAATAATAATAATAATAATAATAGCAATTAAAATAAAAATTACTTATTATTAAAAATATTTTTATTTAGTTTCAAAAAATATTTAAAGATAATAATAATAATAATTATTTATTTTTCTATAGAAAACTAAAATATTAATATTAATATATACTGTATATATATATTTTTTGAAACATTATTAAAATATGTTATTATTATTATTATTATTTTAAAATTTATGATTTTTCCTTTAAAACAAACTTTTATGACAGTTTATAGCTTTTATTTTATTTTTTTTCAAAACTAATTATAAAATTTTTACTAAACATTAATAATAATGATTTTTATACAATATTTTTATACAAAATACTGTATGAGTAATATTACATTTTATTTTATTTTTCTAAAAATGACAATTATTTTCATAAAATATATGTTAATGTTTTAGTATTAAAAAATTAATTTTTAACAATATTTAATGATTAATAAACAATAATACATATATCTTAATAGTTAACATTAAATTTTAATTATATAGAAATTAATTATATTTAGTTTTAAAAAATAAAAATCTTGAATATATAAACTTAAAGTCGATTTAATTTTTTATAAAATATACAAAAAATTAATATATTTTTTGGATTATAAAACATTAGTAATTATTTCAATTATTGTTTAGATTCTAGTATTTATTTATATATTTTCTAAAAAAATATCTATTAGTAACTAATTTTTATATATTAATAATATATAAAAAATATAAATCATTTATTTTTTTGTTGAATATTATTATTACTAATAATAATACCAAAAAAAATATCTATTAGTAATTAATTTTTATATATTAATAATAATATATAAAAAAATCTCATTTTTCTTGAATAATATTATTATTATTTAGATTTTAGTATTTATTTATATATTTTCTAAAAAAAAATATTTATTAGTAACTAATTTTTATATATTAATAATAATATATAATAAAAATCTCATTTTTAGTTGTTGAATATTATTATTATTAACAATAATACCAAAAAAAATATCTATTAGTAATTAATTTTTAGATCATTTATTTTTTATTGAATATTATTATTACTATTAATACAAATACTTCAAAAAATAAAAAAACAAATAAATAATTGAAATAATTTTAGCTATACTTCCAGGTAATCAAAATGCTACTATTTATTGTTATCATATTTCACGTTTGCTGGGGACCCCGTTTGATTATGAACGTTATGATTACCACTGGCCTAACCAATTTCGATCAGTTTACCTATTCGGCACGGGTAGCTTTCTACCTACTGTCCTTTATACATTCAGCACTCAATCCGTTTGTCTACGGGTTTATGTCATCAAATTTTAGGTATAATATAAATTTATATTATACTGTAATAAAATTATTAGTTATTTATATTTATATTTAAAATTATTAGTTATTTATATTTATATTTAAAATTATTAGTTATTTATATATTATATTTAAAATTATTAGTTATTTATATTATATTTAAAATTATTAGTTATTTATATATTATATTTAAAATTATTAGTTATTTATATATTATATTTAAAATTATTAGTTATTTATATTATATTTAAAATTATTAGTTATTTATATATTATATTTAAAATTATTAGTTATTTATATTATATTTAAAATTATTAGTTACTTATATTATATTTAAAATTATTAGTTATTTATATTCAATTAAAATTATTTTTTATTTATATTATATTTAAAATTATTAGTTATTTATATATTATATTACATAATATAAGTAACTAATAATTTTTTGAATTATTTTTTCTTTAAAAAATATTATTATTATTATTATTATAATTAATTTTTTTTATTTTTAAAAAGTTATTAATATTTATATATTATATATATATATAAACATAAATTATAAATAAAAAATTATATATTTATATTTATATATGTCTATTAATTTATTTTATCAAAAAACAAACATAATTATTAAATAATTTTTGTTGTTGTTGATAATTAATATATTTTTTTTAATACAAAATAATATATATATATATCCAGTATATTATATATAGTATATAGTTTGAAATGTTATATTTATAGCTTAACCTATTGGATTTTTTGTTTGTATTATTTAATTTAATTAAATATTTTTTTTATTATAACTATTATGTAGTTTTTAAAAAAAATTATTTTATATTTACAGTATATACTGTATAAATAAATTATATGATATATACAGTAAATATTAACAGTATGTACTGTATATAAATAAAAAAAAATTGTGTAGGATGTTTTTCTAATGTTAAATGTCTATAACAACAACAACAACAACAAAAATAAAAATTAATTAAATAAATAAATATATGTATAAAGTTTTTTTTGATAACTATTATTATTTTTATATTATTAAAAAAATTTAATAATATATATATATATATATATATATATATATATATATATAAAGTAATTTAGAAAAGCTGTTAGAAAATAAATTTAAAAAAAATAGTGTAAAAATAAATTTTATTTTTAAAAACATTTTATCTTGTTATTTAGTTTTATTTATTTTTTTGAATGAAATTTAATTTTTTTCCACTTTAATATAAATCTTAACTTAAATTATTACCCAAAAATAAAAAAATACTATAAAATTTCATTTAATTTTTATTATCTATATATATATATATATAACATTGACATTTTTATTATTATTAAATAAATTTTTATTTATCCGGGTACAAACTTTTATATATAATATATATATATATAAATATATATATATATATATATATATATATATATATATATATATATGTAGTTTAGTTTATTAGCAATTTAAAATAATTATATATATTTTTATTTTTTAGTTCACCCACACATTTACTAACAAATAGCTTTTTTATATATTTATATTGAAAATCAATTTATAATAATAATAATTTAATAAAACTAAAATAAAATAAAAAATAAAATATCTAAAATTTTGTTGACCAATATTTTAAAAAAAAATAAATGGTCGATACTATTAAAAAATAATAATATTAATATAAAGTTTATTAAATTTTTATAAAAAAAATATAATAAAACTAATTGTTAATAATAGTTAATTATATATACAGTATATATATAATATTTA
The DNA here is from genome assembly GCF_028296485.1 of Oppia nitens. Classification (NCBI taxonomy): domain Eukaryota; kingdom Metazoa; phylum Arthropoda; class Arachnida; order Sarcoptiformes; family Oppiidae; genus Oppia; species Oppia nitens. The sequence goes on along the minus strand of NW_026533214.1, from coordinate 320,003 downwards.
TTTTATTGACACTATATTTTTGAAGTTATAAAGTTTTTACTTTTTTTATTATATCTAATTATTATTAATTTTTTTTGAAAAATTATTATTAGTAGTGAAATATTTATTAATGTTTTTATAATTGTTTAATTAAATATTAAATACATATATATATATTCAATGATTATATCTAATTATAATTTATATGATATTATAATATACTCAGTATTATAAGTGCCTGAAAACATATGAAATTTTTTTGACATAAAATCACGTTATTATTATTATTATTATTTTATATATACAGTAATATTTTTTAAGATTTAATTATATTTTCAGGCATACAGTAAATAATTAATTACAATAAAATATTTTAAAAAAATTACTCTAATTTATCAATTTAAAAAAAATTAATTAACATATGAATTATATGAACTAATTGTTATTATTATTATTATTATTATTATTATTATTTCAAATAGATATTACTTTCAAAAGTAATTTGTAATTTATTTATTTTACACTTATTTTGTTGTATATAAAAATATATATATATATAAATTGTTTTTCCGGAAATTATATAATTTATTTATCAACTAATCTATAGATATATATATATAAAACTAATAACAAATATTGTGAAAAATAAATAATTGTTTGAAATAATTGGATGAAATCTATATACTGTATATCAYATATATATATATATTATAAATATACTGTAATATTATATAATATCATATTTCAAATAACATTTAATAAGTATCATATTTTGTAATAAATAAATCTCATATATATATATATATATATAAATTATTAAAAACAATATAAAGGTATACAGATTTTAAGATAATAATATTTTTTTTTTTAAAAAGTAAATATTAAGTATAATATAATACAATATATAAAGTTTAGACATATAGTAGACATAATACACAATACATAGTAATAATACTGTAATATAAATGATAATAATAATAATCAGTACTTAAAAAATAAGATTTGTGTTTTTAATATGTTATTTATCCGATATTTTAGTATTAAATACAAATCTTTTATTTTTTTATTTTATTTATTTTTACTTTTACTACACACGCAAACACACATACATTGATAACAACAACAATAATATATATATAATAATAATAATAATAAGATAATTATATTGATTTTTTATATACTATATACATGTGCTGTATATATATATATATCAGTATATATATAGTCAAACAATCAAATAGACAAATTGATAGACATATATATATATATATATATACTGTATAGACATTATATATATATACAGATAAAAAATTACAAATTATAGTTATATAAAATGTTTGTTTTTGAACTCCCAATAAAATATCAAAAAAAAAAAATTTTTTTTTTTAAATTGTCTAACAATTTGTTGGTTTTTATTTGATTTTTATTTGCTATTTAAAAAAAATAAATAATGTTATTAATGTCTATTATAATAGTACTAATACTAAACAATATATATATATATATATATATATATATATATATATATATAATTTGTTGATTATATTATTGATTATATTATTATTAATGTATTCAATATACATTATATTACTGTATATACTGTTTATAATTTTAATATAATCAACAACAAAATAATAATAATTAGTGGTTAATATTGTTATTAAAAAAATAGTTTTATATAATTATTAATTAATACATAAATTTGATTAAAATTTAGAAATCAATAATAATTTATATATAAATATATATATATATACAGTATATAATATATATAAGTTAAGTTATACTTAATTATAAAAATTGATTTTAAAAAATAAATAAAGATTACTTATATTTAATAAATATAAAATATATAATCTATTTTTTTGAGTAACTATTGATTATATCAATAATATATCAATAATAGATATATTATTTTTATATTTCAAACTAAAATTGTAGAATTTTTTCATATAATTTTTTTGAAAATTTTTTTTTATGTATGGTATAGTTTTTTTTAAAAATATAAATTACAGTAATAGGAATAATAATAATATTAAATTTGTAACAAAATTTAAAATCAATAATCAAATTTGATATTTGAGTTATTTTTATAAAAAAAAATATATAATACTAATACTAAATATTATTGTAAATTAACTATTGATTTCATATAAAGTTATAAATATATATTTAAACTTTATATTAATATTAATATATATGTATGTATAAAAAATAATAATTAACTAAATTAGTAATAATAATTATAATAAATATTAATATTTTACTATTATTATTATTACTATTAACTATTAATTAACTATTATTATTATTACTACTAAATACTGTATAATCAAAATACTAAAAAAAAATTCTATGATTTTATTATAATTATTAATTATTAATTATTACTTATTATTAATGAAAATAAAATTTAATTAATATATATATATTTAGATAAAAAAATATTATTATTATTATTACTATTACTAAATACCTTATAATTTTCTAAATACTAGAATATTTTTTTAATAATAATATAATATTATATCATTGTATCAATATTAATTATATAATTAAATTTTATTTTTTTTAATTATTATTATTATTATTATTTAATTAGACGAATGATGATAAACTCGTGTAACGGTCATCACTCCCAGTGCCATCAAAACGGTTCAATTGCCGATATGGGGCCAGGGACCTCATCGTGTGTGAATATGTCACATTTTAATTTCAATCCAACACCGGCACCGGCACCTACACCGGCCACTACGTCAGCATCGGGTGTCATACAATCGGCCGCCATCGGTGCCAATCGCCAATTGCCGGCGACAGTGCAGCCGACGGCTACCACCGACAACAATGATAATGATAAGTATATAACGATAGCGCCGTTGTTGTTGACACCGGCGACGGCGACTACGGCGGCGGACATTACGTCCATAACAACTGCGACCAACACTACTACTACTACTAGTAATAGTAGTAATACTACGTTGACAACCATAAGCACCGGTAGGACAACCAATAATAATAATAATAATATGATTGCTAACAATCATCGATACTGTGGCGACAGTCGGCCTATGGCCTACCCGTCGTTGTCGGTCAGCGACAGTGGCCCGACATCTGTGTCTACCGCTGCCGTTGTTGGCGGTAGTAGTGGTGGCCATTATAGTCATCGTCGACATTGTATTACCGATTTGTGTCATTCATTTTAATTACTAATCAGTTAATTGTCTCTCTCTTTGCTATCTCTCTCTCTCTCTCTCTCTCTCTCTCTCTCTCTTACTTTGATAACACATTTGGGGAATAAGTAATTAATTATTTGATTTTTTTTCTCTCTAGAAAAAAACTGTTAGATATAATAGCATTTTCATCAATTAAATGATGACAGTATTTAGTTAAATAGGTATTACTGTACCTGTATATACATGTATATACTATACCTACCTGTAAATACTGTATATCCATCTATCAATTTAGCCTATTATTTAATGGGTTCAGCTTTTTCTATACTATTATTTTTAGTTGTATTTGTTGTCAAATAGCTATATATATATATATACTGTATATTATAATTGGTGTGTCATTAGTGTTCAAAACACACACACACACACACACACACACACACACACACACATACATACATATAGACATTAGTTTTTTGTTAATAAAAATTAAAAGCTAAAAATAATAAAATAAAATCACTGTAAATATACTGTACTGTTTGTTTGATTATTTATATATATATATATATATATATATAAAAATACAGTACTTTATACTATATTTAAGTAATGAATTTTTCTATACTATAGATGAACTACTGTATATTATGAATTTGCTATCAATTAGTATTATAACTAAAATAAAACTAAACTAAACTATTAGTTTCAATTGATTTTTATTGTATACAATTTCTACTGTATTATTATTATATATAAATTTATTGATTGGTTTTTTTTATTTGTTGTATTAATTGCTAGTAATTTGTTACAAACAATTAAACTACTGATCATAACTCATATCGTTATAATCCCTATCAATATATATATATATATATATCAAGATATATCAAGTAATTAATAATGATTTGTAATATATATATATATAAACGGAAATATAATCAAAAAAAACTTGAAAAGTTTTGTTTTCTGAAATCTATACGAGCCTTTTTTGTGTGTGTGTGTGTGTGTGTGTGTGTAGCAATTTTTTTGCGAATTTTGAAATTCTGACTTCAGATTCGGTTAGAGGACTACTAATAATGTATTGAAAAGTTGCATTAAAATTTTGATATCTCTTCGGGATCATATAGAAAATGGCGGCCAAAGTAAAGAAAATTTTAAGAAAAAATATTTTAAGTATAAATTTGAATAGAGCATCAAAAGCAAGCATAAAAATATGCATTAAAATTTTGATATCTCTTCAGGAACATAGAGAAAATGGCGGCCAAAATAAAAAAAAAATTTAGGTAAAAATTTTAACGTTTAGAATTGTATAGAGCATCAAAAATAAGATATAATAAATTAAAATTATTTTTATTTTTTTAAAAATGGCGGCCAAAGTAAAAAAATTTAGGTAAAAATTTTAACGTTTAGAATTGTATAGAGCATCAAAAATAAGATATAATAAATTAAAATTATTTTTTTTAAAAAAATGGTGACGTATAAAAAATTAAGGTAAATTTTAGCGCTTAGAATTGTATATAGTATTAAAAATAAGATATAATAGATCAAAATTATATTATTTTTTCAAAAAATGGCAGCAAAAGTATGATTTTAACTGTTTATTTTGTTATACTAAATCATTTAATACCAAACATGATTATATTTGTTTATTTCATTATATTAATCATCTGATACTCTACATGACTAGAGTTGAGTTTATTTTGTCATACAGAGTAATTTGATACCCTACATGACTATGGTTGAGTTTGTTTTGTCATACCGAGTCATTTGATACCCTACATGACTATGGTTGTTTATTTTGTCATACCGAGTCATTTGATACCCTACATGACTATGGTTGAGTTTATTTTGTCATACCGAGTCATTTTATACCCTACATGACTATAGTTGAGTTTTGTTTGTCATTCCGAGTCATTTGATACCCTACATGACTATGGTTGTTTATTTTGTCATACCGAATCATTTGATACCATACATAACTATAGTTGAGTTTATTTTGTCATTCCGAGTCATTTGATACCCTACATGACTATGGTTGAGTTTATTTTGTCATTCCGAGTCATTTGATACCCTACATGACTATGGTTGAGTTTATTTTGTCATACCGAGTCATTTGATAACCTACATAACATTATTTAAATTATGTATATTTTACCAGTTTTTTATTTTTGTTACTATATAAATTAATACTATATAATTATACCAACTATTTGGTTTCAACATATTTATGATATTCAAGTTTTTTTTCTAATAATGCTTTCTAGCATTCTTAACTGGTTTTTATATGAAATAAATGATTTGAAAAAAATGTTTTTTAAATAAAAAATATCTGCTTTTAATCTTTTAGCTAATAATAATTTTTTATTAAACATATTGTATATGTATTTTAATTTATATATATATAGTTAATATTTATGTATAATAAATCTAAAATAATTTTTTAGACATTATTTAATATATACAGATATAATAATAATAATTTGATAATTATTATTATTATAAAATTATTATGTATATCAATTTAGCTAGCTTGTAATGCCATATAAATATTTATATATAGTATATAAATGTTGTCCAATTTTTTTTAGTATATAAATATTGTATTTATAATATTTATAATAAAAATGAAATTTCTATTTAATACAAAAAATACTAATAATAATAATATTCAAAATAGTTAAACAAAAAATATTTATTAAAAAAAAAATATTATATAGTATTGAGTATTATTATTATTGTTTAGTTTATAATTATATATCAATTTAATTGTTTAATTTAAAAAAATATGTATTAATAATGTTTTTTTTAAAAAAAAAATCTTTATTATTATTAACATAATTTGATAATTAATAATAAAAAAAAATATGATTTTCATAATTTTTTCATACTGTAATTTTCTAAAATATTTATGTATTATTATTAGTATAAATAATAATAATTATTATTTGTAATTAATATTTTCAAAAATAAATATAAAGTTGTTAACAAAAAAAATAATGTTAATTTAATGATACAATTTTAAATATAATGTCAATTAATTTTCATAATATTTGGTTAAATATATGTTAATTTAATTAAACCAAAAATAATAATAATAATAATAATAATAATAAAACTAAATTTATAATAAAAAATATTTTTTAATGCTTATTATTATTTTATAATCATTACCAACAACAAAAAATTGCATTAATTATTATCAATTAACATACAATTGACGGCTAAAAAAAATAATTATTTTTTTTTGTATGTTTGACTAATTAGTTTAGTGCAATGTTTGATAATTTTAATTTAATTAGTAATAAAAAAAATATTTTATTTTTTTTATCTCAGATATATATCTACGAAAACAAAAAAAAAATATTTCAGATTACTATCTGATTATTGAATACAATATGCGTTTGATTTAATCAAAAAAAAAACTTTTAGTCTAATTAGTAATAAAACATAAATTTCTGAAATTTTTTATAAGTTATATATATTACAAAATATTAGCAAATTTTTTCTCAATACAAACTTTTTGTTAGATTTAACTTTTTTTTTGGTTGAAAATTAAATATTTTTTTTATATATTAAACAAAATAAATATGTAAAATAATGTTTTTTTTATTGATTTATATATAAATTTATATTTATTTATTTATATATAAATTTAATAATTCAATATTCTAGGTATAAGATTACGTCCTAAATATATTATACTTAAATAAATACAATTATTTTTTTAGTACTTTAAATTTTCACAATAAAATACCTGGAAGGAAAATTTTTTTTAGGGGAATTTTTTACCTGGCTGATTTCAATTATATTAAATAATTGATGTAGGTGTATAGTATGCATAAAGTGTGTATATGTGATTTTATGTGTGTGTATGTGTGTGTTTATGTGTGTGTATGTATGCGCGTATGTATGTGTGTGTATGTATGTGTATGTGTGTGTATGTATGTGTATGTATGTGTATGTGTGTGTATGTGTGTGTATGTGTGTGTATGTGTGTGTATGTGTGTGTATGTGTGTGTATGTGTGTGTATGTGTGTGTATGTGTGTGTATGTGTGTGTATGTATGTGTATGTGTGTGTTTGTATGTGTGTATATGTGTATGTATGTGTGTGTGTCTATGTGTGTGTATGTACCTATGTGTATGTTTTAACCGTGGCACTAGTACTGTAGTATCATACAGGTATTATTATTATTATTATTATTATATTTGTTCAAGTGCTTTTACTAAAGTATTAAATAATCCACTCAGCCGTTTATACACACACACACACACACACACACACACACACACATAGCAAGCACTGGTAGGTTTTTATTTTATTAAAACAAAAACTAGTTTGAATATATTTATCATTGAATATACAGTATATATATATATATAATATACTGTATATATATATATAGAAATATATCGTTTTTACTAAGAAATATATTAGATTACATTACATTACATACCAGTGCTCCTGTTTTTCTACTAATAATACTAATATAGTTTATATACTTATATTATACTGTATTTAGCAATACTACTATTCAAATACATATATATATATATAATGTATATTTAATATATATAATACACATTATATTATATAGTTTAATATAAATAAATGGTTGACTAAATGCAAATAATGTAGAATTTAATTGCAATTATTTTATCTATATATTTATCATTAAAAATTTTTAGCTATTGTTGTTGCTTTAAAAATATAATTTTCTAGTTATTATTATTATTATAACTATTTGATAACTATTTTTAATTTTTTAGTAATTTATTTTATTAATCAAAAATATTAATATATATATATATAAATTATTTTTTTCTAATATATAATACTAATAATAAAACAAAAGTTAAATTATTTATTTTCAATGTTAAACACACACACACTATAAATAAGATTTATTTTTTGATAAATTTATTTTGATAACAATTTTTTAGGTAATTTACCAAAAATAATAAATGATATTTTAATGATGATGATAATAATAATAATAATAATAATAATAATAATAATAATAATAATAATGATATAAATCTCTGGAGTAATATCAACAACAGTAAAATATATACTAAAATATTGTTAACTATAATAATTAAAAAAAAATTAATGTTTTATTAATTGAATGAATTTTTTTTAATCATTGAATAAATTTAGTCAATCATTGACAACAATAACAACAAAATTTGTAAAACAAATAGTTTTATTTTTTTTATTTATTAATTTCATTGAAAATATTTATTTTTTTATTAATAATAGTTTCATTCAATTTCATTCATTAAAAATAATTATCTATTGATTATTATTATTATTATTATTATTCACTCAAATCTAATCTAATCAATAGATAAATAAAATTGTTTTATCTGTATTCATATACAAACACATTAAAAAAAAGTATACAAACTATATATAAATAAATTTATATTTAATTGTTAAAAATAAACAATTATTATAAAAAATTAAAAAAAATTAAAATTATTAACAAATAATAGGGTTTATAATTATTTTTTAAAAAATCAATAGTTAATTTTTTATGAAATCAATAAGTTTTTAGATAATAATAATAATGAGATAATATAATAATATAATCATATGATAATCATATAATCTAACCATTTATACTTAATAATTATTATTATGTTTATTAATTAATTAATTAATAAAAACTAAAATAAATAAAAAAAATTATTTATTGCAACAAAAAAAATCAATGTCGTCGACATCATTATCACAATATGATTGATGTTTTTGAAGTTTTTAAAAATAATTAAACAAAAAAAATTGTTTGTATTGTTTGTTTGGTTCAAAACTTAATATAAGTACTATTTTCAAACTCCCGGTGCTGTCGATAGGGTTTCCCATTAGTATTATTATTATTATTATTTGATGGTTGATCCCAATTATCAGGACAACCAATACTACCGGTACTATTGGTTTCATTAATCATATTGATGTCTACCACAGACACTACCGCCGATGACGGGTTGTATTGTCGGTCGTCGGCACCAGCGGTAGTGGTAGTGGTCATCGACTCGTATGTTACATACAAATCGTCGGCCAACTGTTGTTGACTACCGAAAAACGATTTCACTAAATCGGTCGACTTTTTACGGCCGCCGCCAATGTTGGCTGTATTACCGCCACCGCCGCCGCCGTCACGTGGTATCAGATAACAATAGACCGACAATCCAGTGGTCAGCAAAGCCGTGCCGACAAACGGTAGGGCCAGTACCGACTCTTCGATGGCCAACACTAGCCATACGATTGTCTGGACTGCGGTCAGTACCGTATAGACAATGGCCAGTCCCAGGATTTCCATATATATGCCGTACAGACCCAACATTTGTTGCAACATAAACCCAACACAAGTGGCCATTAGGCCGACGGTAACATTGTCGACGGTGGCGGTGGTGGTGGACATCATCGGTGACAAACCCCGTTTAGCCAATACCCGTGTATTAAGCCATTGGCTAATTGATGATAAATCGGTGACCAGATAACAGATTAGACATATTTGTAGGCCAAGTGTTACCAGTATTGCATACTTGAGCCCCAAAAACAGTTTACTCCGATATGATATCAAATGCATTATAATTATTAATTAATTAATTAATAATTGAATTTTTTAACAACAAAATTATTAGCCATAGATAATGATAATGATAATAATAATAATAATAACAAATTACACTTTTATTATTATTATTAATTTTTTTAAAAATAATAAACTTATAGTTTTTTTTAGTTAATAATAATATCTTTTTTTATCATTAATTATTATTATTAAGTAATATTATTTGATAATAATAATTATGACATTATTATTATTATAACAATAATTTATTAAAATGAAAATATAGTTATTAATAAAATTATTAACATTTTATTATTATTATTATTATTATTTATTATTAGTTTTTTCAATTAACCACATATTTATATTTTTATTTTATTATTATTATTATTATTTATGTTTATTTATTTTTTTATATATACAGTAAATATGTGGAAAACTTTGATTAAACAATTTTAATTATTATTATTATTATTATTTTGTATTATTTAATAGAAATATTTTGATTAAAAATAATGAAATACGTAATAAAAAAAATGTCTTAATAAATAATAACTAAAATAAAAATATTTTCAATTAAAATATTAAATAATAAATAAATATATATATATATATATATATATATATATATATATATATATATATATATGCAACACACAAAGTGCAATAAAAAAAATTATAAATTATTAAAACTTGTATTTCAAATACATATTTAATATATTAAATTAAAAATTAATTTTTAAATAAAAAATAACTTTTTCCTGTAATTTCCAGTTTTGTGTTTTCTCTGTATTTTTTTGTTTAATAAATAAAAAAATAAACTTTCATTTAATCAATGTTTTGACTCATTTTCATAGTTTTTAAAAAAAACACCACAACATCATCAACAACACCACACTTAACACAAATTTTTTAATTTTATTTTTTATTAAATAATAATAATTTTTTATTATTAGTTGAACACAAAAAATAAATGTATATGTTTTACGTAAAATCTAAAGTACACTAAAAAAAATAATTATTATGTACTGATATATACTGTACTAAACTAATTATTATTATTATTATAATTTTTTAATGTATCTAAAAAAACTATTAACTATTGCTGTAACACTTTTGGTAGACTATGTGTATGTGTATGTGTATGTGTATGTGTATGTGTATGTGTATGTGTATGTGTATGTGTATGTGTATGTGTATGTGTATGTGTATGTGTATGTGTATGTGTATGTGTATGTGTGTTGCTAAATGGTTGAGTGAGTAAGTGAGTGAGTAATAACTAAGAAAGAGAGAGAGAGAGAGAGAGAGAGAGAGAGAGAGAGAGAGAGAGAGAGAGAGAGAGAGAGAGAGAGAGAGAGAGTAACTTAATAACTAAGTTAGACATTAAATATTATAAGTTTAGAAAATTCAATATCATTTATAATTTGATTTTTTTTTTGTTTTCACTATACATTGAGTTTCAAGGATTTCTACTTAAAAAAAGACTATTTTTATTGTATTAGAGAAAAGTGTTTAAAATTTTATTTTTTTTTAATTTTAGTTCATTATATCACTGTTAACACAGATATAATATATTTCACACACACAATGTATATGTAGTCAAATATAAGATAATATTTAATTAATTTTTTACATATATATAATAGTTATATTTTTTTTTGCTTAATTAACACAATCAATATTTTATTTTATTTTTGAAAATTTATTTATATTACAAATTTAGTTGAATATATTGCATAAATACATATAGATATCTATTTTCAATAAATAGGTCATAAAATATATAATATTTAATAATATATAGTATTAGTCATCAATAAATAAAAAGTTTTATTTCAATAATTTTTTTAAAAAAAATAATATTTATTACAAGTTTATCAATTTATTTATTATTTCTATTGAAATAAATAACACATTTATTAAAAAAAATAATTTTGCAATTATTTGATTTTTTTATACATATTTTTTCAATATGTTTTTGATAAATTATTTAAACAAAAAATTAAAAATTATTTTAAAAATATTTATTTACATAATTGTAAAATCATTTAAATTTTAGTGATTTCCATAAAAAATTAAGATTTTATTTATAATATATAATAATAAATAGTAATATTTTATAGTTTTAGTATAAAAAAAATTTTTTGTTATTAAAAACTTTTCAAAAACTTATTTATTAATAAAATATTTATTTTCCAAAAAAAATAAATAAATAAAATAATAATAATATATGTTTCGTGTTATTTGTTGAGAGATAATTAAAATATTATTTTTAAAATGTTAAACTAATTAATATAATAAAACTAATTATGTTTAATATCACCAAAAAAAAATAAAATTTTTACTTAAAAATGATTTATAAAAGCCTAAAATAAAACCATTTTACAAACTAATTAGTGTATAATATATAAAACATATCTACTGTATAATACATTAATTATGTTTATTATTATTAATTTATTTAAATAAAAATACTTAAACAAACAAACAAAAAATCATGAATTTATTAATAACTAAAACATGAAAATCATTTTGTATAACATTTGATATTTATATATATATATATATTATAATTACTGTAGGTTTAAATTATATATATATATTTTTAAACTCATTGATATTTAGTATTTTAAAAAATATTTTTATAATTACTATTATTATTATTATTATATAATAATAATATTTTATTAACTTTATGTGTAATACAAAAACAAAAATGTTTATAAACTTAATTAGCAATTGATTTTTAATATTAAATTTAGTCTAAAAACTAATTATATTTGAATTATTATAATAAATAAATTTCATAGTATTTTAAATATAATTAAGAAATAATAATAATGATTATTAAATTAAATGTAAAATATGGTTAATAATTAATATTTTTTTCGATTAATTACTATAGGATTAAAATAAAATTAATTTTAAATATGTATAAAATAATTTTTTTTAAAAAAATAAATCAATAATTATTTACTTATATATTTACAATAAATATTTAAAAAATTTAAAACACTTTATACATAAAAATTTTAAATAACATTAACTTTAAGAGAGGGTAAACAAAACAAATATATTAAACTTAAGATTTAAAAACTTAATAATAATAATAATAAATAACTTAATATTTTTAAGTGCATTTCAATGTTGAATATATATATATATATATAATTTCTATTCAATTATTATTCAATATTATTATAGCATTGAAAATACCAACAATAAAAAACAAAACTTATTTAACATATTATTTTTCAACAACGAAAAAAAAATCATAACTAATATCATAATCAAAACTATATATATATAAATAAAATAAAATTGTAAATATAAACTCATCAATCAAATAATTTTTTTTTCTACAAATATTTTAGTTTTTAGTAAAAATTGTTGTCAATAGATATGATGACAAATGTACTTAAAATAGTCTCTCTCTCTCTCTCTCTCTCTCTCTCTCTCTTTCTAACTTAAAATCTATAAAATATATTAAYATCAAAAATAAAACTGTATATAATATTATCATTGATGCACTTTTTTTTATTTGAAATATTATTTTAGTTTTATTTTGATATATATACTGTATATATGGATAATAAATGTTAGGATATATTGACTAAAAATGTCTATTTTAGTTGTTTTGTTTAACAATACTATTGTATTGATTGAAAACATTATATTTATAACTAATATACAGTATATATTTGTTCACATAATTTAACTTATAATTAGTCTATTATTTTTACATTATTTTTATTGTTTATTATTAGTATAATTAAATAAATATATATAACAATAGGAAAAAATTATTAGTATATATCATATATATATTAATAATAATATTGTTATATAGTTTATAAAACATAAAATTTAAACATAAAATTTATATTTATTTTTTTTACAATAATTATTTATTGATTTTTATTTGATTAAATATAGATTAATAGATTACATTAGCTAGTTTATTTATATATTTGTACAATATATTTTTTTAATAATATAAATTAATTTAAAATAATATAATTAAAAAAACATAAATTGTTTGATTAGATTAGAAAATTAAAAAAATCAAATATAATAATTAAAATTGTTAAAAAATATTATATATCAATATATTTAATATATATTAAAACAATTATTAAAATAATTTTTATATCATATTTAATATAATAAATAGTTGGATAAATATGATTTAAAAATTATAGATTTTTTTTTAAATTTTTTATAGTTATAAATTAGATTAATTAGTTTTAATTTTATTTTTTTAAATTATTAATAAATTATTATTATTATTATTATTAAACACCAATTTTTTCATTATTATTATTATTATTATATTGATTACAACAATATTCTGGATGACTATCATATGGGGGCGGATTGTGTACACAAATCCATTGATTATTACTATTACTATTAGCCAACCCATGACCTCCCAGTCCTCCACCACCAACACCAGGTGACAACAACTGGGCACCGGTAGTCCATTGTTGGCCACCGGCAACAATCGGTACTACTATATGTTGGTGATGATGGCCGTACTGCTGGTGATGGTGTCTACCGGTGCTGACTATGAACGTCGATGGCGTCCCCGATGCCGTCGATGCCGTCCTCATCATCGGTCTCTGTAGCCGTAGTTTACGGGCAAATGTCCAGCCAACCAACGTAATGGTTAGCTGTATGAGCGCCGGTAGCCAAACACCGGCCACCCCTGTACAGGCAGCGTACATATTCCCAACGGTATTCACACCCATATAGACGGCAAACGTAAATGTTGAACAATAGCTTTCGCGGAGAGCACCGGCCAAACCAAATAGCGAGAAAAAACCGGTAACAATGGCCATACCTATCAGCGCCTGTTCCAGTGATTCCTATATTTATAATTAATTAAATAATTAATTAATTAATTAGATTTTTAAAAAATTAAAATTTTATAACTAATATTAAATTAGAAAATATTTATTTTTCATATTCTATGTATTTTTTAAAAATTAAATTACATAATAATAATAATAATAATAATAATAATTTTAATTCAATTAAAATAAGCTAAACATTTATTATATAAGTTGTTTATAATATATAAATTTTTATAATTTTTTGCTGTAATTATTAATGTTATTAATTTTGTATGAGTATGAAAAATAATGTATTTTCAAAAATATTTAAATTATTTAAATTTTAATTTAATTGTTAATTTTTTTGTTTTATTATCAATAAAATTATTGTTTGCATATTAATTAAAGTACATTATATGCCAATAATGTTGTCTCCAAAATATGTTATATATATATTATATATATATAACTAATTTAACTAATAATATAACTAATTCATTGACATTAAACACATGAATACTACTAATAGTTAAAAAATATATATATAGTATATAAGTTATTAACAAAATTATCTCTTTGTTTCACAAAAAATAAAATTGTTTTATCAGGCATTAGATTTCAATATAGATTAGATATATTATGTTTTATGTGAAAGTTGTTACTATGTTTGCCGAGTGTGTAAGTATATGTATGTATATGTATATGTGTATATATATATATGTGTGTGTGTATGTATGTGTGTGTGTGTGTGTGTGTRTGTGTGTGTGTATGTATGTGTGTGTGTGTGTGTGTGTATGTGTGTGTGTATGTGTGTGTGTATGTATATGTGTGTGTGTGTGTCTAAATATATATGTGTCAATAAACCCTTTCAAATTGAAAAATTGCTAAAATAGTTGCTAAACAAAAAATCAATTGGGCAAACAAATCAAAAATAAGTTAATTTTATATTGAAAATAAAAACAATTATATGGAAATATCTATTTATATATTGTTTATATATATAGTATATATATATAGTATAGTTTAAATTTACACAAAATCTAATATTAAATCTATTGTATAAGTTTTTTTTACTCTGATGAATTTTGTTATTCAAAATTGTTTATTTATATTGTAATATATTGTTATATATATTTGTTAACAAAAAAAATAACTAATTTATAATAACAACAATAACACTATTTTTTAAAAAAAAATAATTATAAAAACAAATTATTTTTAGATATTATTGTGTTTTTGTTTATAATAATTAAATCAAGTATTTTTTTTGATTATATTAATAGATAGTACTGTATTGTATAGTTTATAATTTATACATGTACAATACTATGCATATTTAAACAAGCATATTTTATTTAAATTTATGTACTAGATAATATTTTAAATAATAGATATTTTTATTGTATTGTAATTTTATGTTTATTTGAATTAAAAACAAATAATAATTATTATTTTCTAAAAATATTATTTTTTATTTAATTTTAGTACTAATTTATTTTACTAAACTATCATTTATTTCTGATTTCAAATTTAATAGATTTATTTATAGCTAAAAAATTAAAAATGCAACAAAATTGTTGAATTTTATTTAAGAAAATTATTTAAACAATTAGATTCATTGTATAAATTTGAGTACAATTTGATTTTGTTTTTGAATATATATATTTTTTAACTGTATATTATAATGTACTCTCAATTTTTTGCTAACTAATAAAAAATTATTATATCTATATATAATGATAACATATGATATTTATTTTTTGTAAAAAATATGTCAATGAAACTTAGAAAAAAAGATCATAAAAATTAATTAATAATTAATTTAAATTATTATAAAAATTATAAAAAATACAACAATTAAAAATTAAATATATACTATAGTTTTTAATTACCTAGCTAAATTAATTTTTTTAAATGTTTTACTGTTTAACTATACTATAGTTTAGGCATACAGTATGTAATATCAATTATATATATATTTTTTTTTATTAATTAATTTAATTAAAACAAAAATTTTTTTTTACTAACTTTTTGATATTGACTTTTGAATTCAATTTCATAATTGATGGCATAGTTGTCGGCAATTTTATGGCTAAGCGCTGCCAATACGGTACTCATGGCCAGTATGGCCAACGATATTGTAAACAATGTCCATTTGTGGCATAGAAATAGGGCTGTCCTCTGGTGATAGTCGTGTCGTTGACGATAATGATGTTGTTGTTGTTGTTGATGGTGGTGGTGGTGATGGTGGGGCTCATAACCTCCCATTATATCAATATATATATATATATATTAAACTTTATATATATATATACGAAAAATAAATTGTCTGCAATATAAAAAATAATCATAAAATTAATTAAACCAAAAAATTACTTTTTTTATTCAATTTTTTGTTGTTGAATATATATATATAGTATTTTCATAAGTATTATATTTAAATATTATTATTTTTTTAAATATTAACTAAAATAATATTTAATAATAATAAGTTAATATATTTTTTTTAAAAAAATAATAATATTTTAAATACTACTTATGAAAATACTAATATTATTTTTTTAAAATATATTAAATTTTAATTTTAATATTATTCTAGTGTATTATAAATTAGTTTTATGTTTAATTTTTTTAAAAATATTTATTATTTGATAGTTTTGTCAAACATTTTTTTAAAAAATATTATTAATTGTTATGCATTTTATATATATACATATGATTAGTAAATGTGCAAATATTTGAATATCAAATTTATAATAATAATAATAATTTTAATATCATATTATTAGATCAGAAAAAAACTGTAAAATTATACTAGTATTACAATTATTAAAATATAATTATTTTAAATATAATTAAATATCCATAGAAATACATATTTAGTAATATAATAATTTAACAATAGTATTATTAGTAGACTATTAATTTAATTAAATAAATAATAATAATAAATTAAAACTTGATAATAAATTTGTATTAAAACTAAATATTAAATAAAATATATATGTTAATTAACCTACCTGATTTTTATTAATGGTTATTAATTAATTAATTAATCTAATTAGTTGAGAAAATAATTTTTTGACACAATTATATAATATTTTATTTATTTTATTTGTTGGTTTAAATTATAATTGTTTATTTTAAAACTAATTAATTAATATCAGTTATATTTGTTTTACATATATATTAGTAATAAATTTATTGAAATTTAATACACAATTTTTTATTTGAAAAAATTATTATTAATTTTATACGTCTTTTATTACTAAAAAAATCAATTATCACTCAAATCAATCATATGTTTGGCTATAAGTCAATGATTATTATTACAATTATTACATAATTTTTATAAACTATTTTAATCATTATTTAATACATTTTTGTATTAAATAAAAAATTATATAATCACACACAAAATTATTTATATTAACGGTAACTTCAAATAAAATTTAAAAAAATAAATTTAACTTTTATTTTAGTGGGATCCAATCACTATATCTTATAATAATTTTTAAATATTTAATTTTTTTGATATATATATATACAAAAAAATATATAACAAGTAGCATATAACATTTTTTGAACAATAAATTTTATTTATATATATTATTATTATTATAAATAATATATATATATATATACTGTTTAAGTAATAGTTATCACACACTATAGATTGTGCTAACTTTCACAGTTAGTTTTATCATAGAAATTAGTTAATAAATATTATAAATAAAATATTAATTTTTTTTATAAATATAATTTAGTAATAATCAGCAAAAATTATTATTATTATTATTATTATCTTAGTGTTTGATTGAAAATAAAATACACAATCATTTTATATATGTATAACTTATAATATACACCATTAGTGTTTGGTATTAAAGTTCACTGAAAAATATATTTATTAATAATATATATATACATTATAATGTATATATTAAAAGTTTTATAATTTGCTGTACACTTAATAATTTATAATTTATAATAATTATTATACTGTAAATAAGTACACAATTTATTTTTATTCAATCATATATATACAGTACTGTATATCAGCAAAAAGCACTTTATATTTGTATATACAGTATATTTAATTTATATTAATTTTTTTCGATAACTACTTATAAATGTTAAGCAAACAGATATATACAGTACTGTAGAGTACTATTAGTTTACAATTAAGTTTTTATAATATATATATATATTAAATATATATAAATATATAGTACTGTATATATATATAATAATAATATTAGTGTTACTAACCGGCAGTAACCGATAGTTTTATATTATAGTTATTTAATATTTACTGTATATATATAAATAAGTTTTTTTTTGTTATAAAATATTAAATGTAAACTTTCATAATTATTATTATTATTATAAATACTAGTAAATAAAACAAAAACAAAAATCATATGACTTAAATAATTGATAATATATTTTTTATATACAGTATATATATATATTAATGTAATATATATATATATATATATATATATACAAACAAACAACTTAATTAAAATTAGATATTATAAAACTGTTAAAATTATTTTTTTTTAAAAAATTAACTATCAAATTGCTTATCACAAAATTAAAGATAAATTAATTATTATATTATATTTTTTATATCAATTGTTATTGTATTGTTATTTTGAACTAAATTAAAAAAATATAAGATATTATTATTATTATTATAACACCTGTGTAAATATATATTTTTTATTACATAAATAAAAAATGGCATATCCTATTATTATTATAATAATAGAAAATTATTATCACTTAAATATATTATTATTATTATCACGAAAAAAATATCAATATAAAGTTAAATAATATTTTTTATTTATTAAACATATAATAATAATAATATACATAATATAATGTATTGTATTTAATTTTTAGATATATATGTGCATGGTTATACTGTTTTTTACATTATTAAAAAGCTAAAACTTACAATAATTATAAACATATTTTAATAATAAAAAAATTATTATCATTATTATCAATATTATATTTTTTATATTATTATTAATAAATATAATATTAATAAAAAAAATAATTTTTGTTATAAATGCACAATGAGTTAACAAAAAAAATATCATATCATATAAAAAATAAAATAAATAAATCATAGCATACATGTATAATATAATAATAATAATAATAATACATATGAAATATATTATCAATAATATTTAATTACACAAAAATCAACAAAAATAATAATAATAATAAATACTATGCTAATTACAAATATAAAATAATTATTTGCAAATAATTTAGCTAGCTCAGTTAGCTTTCTATTGCAATATACTATTGCTAGTAATTATTATAATACTGTATATAATATAATAATTACTAGCAATATATATATTTATATATTGCAATAGCAAGCTAACTAAGCTAGCTAAATTATTTGCAATATATATAATTTATTATATTTTTTAGTCGACTGCTGACAAATTAATGGCTGTAATAGTTTTCATCTCCTTGGCCTCCGTACGGCCGACAATAGCCCTGTTCAATGCATTTGAATATAATAGGCCACCGATAGCCGTAAGGCTGACAATGGCCAGCACCGGTATCATAAATACCCTAGTGAATACTATGGCCAACAATACAAGGCTCATAACCGACATATAGCAAGCGGTCGATAGGACTAGACATTGGTTTAGCCGAAAACTGCCGATTAGGCCACCAATCGATACCAGAGCCGTTATAATTGAAAACGATAATAGCGTTGCTTTTGTTAATAACTAGTGTTTGTTAATTAATTAAATTAATTAATATTAATTAGTTAAATAATTTTTTTAGTAAATTAATAATAATAATAATAATAAAATTTCTTAACTATAACTTATAATTATAATTAGTTAACTATATAACTTATAACTATAATTAACTAGCTAACTAATTATTATTATTAATTATTATTAGTTGGCTAATTATAGTTATAAGTTATATAGTTAACTAATTATAAATATGTTGTAGTTAATTAATTATAGTTAAGAAATAATATATATAATTTAAATTATTATATAACTTATTTACTTATTAAATGATATATTTAATAGAAATTATAATTAATTATTTTAATTTTATTAATTAAGTTAGTTATTTAATTAATAATTAAACAAAAATTTTTTCATAGTTAACTAATTAATAATTACTTTATTTTATTTAAATAATTATTTTGTTGTTGTTGCTGTTAATAAAAACTATATATTATAATATTAATAAAAATAATAATAGAAATTTAAACTATTTTTTAAAAATTTTATTTTGTTAACTAAGTTATTTAGTTAGTTATTTAATAATAAATTAAAATAATAATAATAATAATAATAATAATAATTAGTTACCCATTTTTCACGTAATTGACCATGATAGCCTATTATT
Organism: Oppia nitens; assembly: GCF_028296485.1. NCBI lineage: Eukaryota > Metazoa > Arthropoda > Arachnida > Sarcoptiformes > Oppiidae > Oppia > Oppia nitens. Next base: position 299,023 of record NW_026533214.1, on the reverse strand, counting down.
ACCAATGAGCCAATTAATACAAAAATTAATGCCACAATATATATGAATTTTAGATGAAATAAATATCGGCTAATTGTGCGCCTATTGTTGTTTGACATCATATTTATTTTTGATGATTTATTATTGGATTGACAAAAAAAATATATATTATACACAATATTTAACTATAATTTACATTAAAAAAAAATAATTAATTAATTAATTATTAACTATTAGTTTGTAAATTATTATTAGTAGCACTTTTTTTTAAATATATTTATAACATAATATTTATTATATAAATTATTTGATTTTATAATGTAATATAATATTACACCGAGTATTTTATTGTAAACAGTTTTTATACATATATAAAATATTTTATTATATTAAATATTTTAATAATGACTAATATTTATTAGTATTATTATTATTGATATTTGTATTATTCATTCATAAATACATATATAGTATGTAAAACAAAAGTTTTTTTTATATAAGTATTATTATTATGAAAATTATTATTAATAATTAATAAAGTATTAATAAATAATTTAACTATTTATTAGTCAACTTTATTATACTATTAAAAACATTATTAAAATAATATATTTTTTTAAAAAATACATAAAACTTATAACTTATTATATTTTGTTTAAATAAATATTATATTATTAAGTTATTGTTACACAAATAATAATAATAATAATAAAATTTATATATATATATTTGATATCGTTATCTCAATTTTTTAGGATTTAGATATATATATATTTATATTGATATACAGTATATTACAATATATCCGTTGAAATATTAGTAGTAAATACAGTATAAAAAATAACACACTTATATATAACACATTTTTTTTAATTATACCTAAAAAACGACAACACAATATATATATATATTATTTAAATATATTTATACTGTATATCAATATAAATACAATATATATATATATATCAATTTGGTAGCCGAGAAACCACTATAATATATCACACATTTTATTTGCAAAAAAAAATATAATAATAGCAATATAAATGTAATTTATAAATATAAAAATAGATATATTTATAATGAAATTTTATATAATAAAGAAAGAAAGAAGAGAGAGAGAGAGAGAGAGAGAGAGAGAGAGAGATTACTAATTGTATTATAAAAATATTTATTTATTTATTTTTTTGTATATTTAATATATTCAATATAATAGGTATTATATAATACAGTATACATATATTTATTTTTAATATAGAGTAGTATTATATATTTAGTATATTGTGTGGGTGCTTTATTTAATTTAACACACACACACACACACAAAATTGTATACTTAAATAATACATTTAATTGAATAAATATTAAAAATAAATCCCAATTGATCTAGATTAAAATTATTTATTTAAACTAAACCAATATATAAGAATATATATATATATTAGAATTAATTTTTAAGATTAACAAAAAATGTTTTTAAAATGTAATTTTATTAATATTAATAATTAATTTTTTTTTAAAAATATTTTTAGATTATCATATTTTCAGCCTATCTATTTATATATAATATAATTTTACAGTTTTTATTTTGAAAATAATAAACTAAATAATAAGTAAAAAATAATAATAAACATAGTTTTTTCAATGAATATTTTTATTTGTTTTAAAATTGAAAACAAAAAAAATTGAATTACAATATTTTATTATCTAATTAAAATAAAATTGTTTAGTTAAAAATTAATATAATCTAAGCAGCAATTTTTAAATAAAAATATATATATTGTTTAAATAATAGTATATGTTTAAAAATAACAAATAAAAATATTTTTCCATATACTGTATATATTTAAGTTTATAATTAATATAATAAATAATTTTAATTTTAATTATTATTTAAATTTAATTATTATTTAAATTTAATTATTTATTTTTAGTTTAGTAATTAAAATATGCTGAGCAAAGTTTTTTCTTATTACTATAGGGAGTGAGCTTGCACAATTTAGCATTTAGATCGTTTTTGACATCATTGAGCAGCTTGATCATTTTACTACGTTCACCACATTTGCAAACATCCTTGATTAGTTTTTTTTAATAAAAAAATATAAATTAAATTAATTAAATATTTTTTTTTAAAAAAAAATAAATAAATTACAGTTAGAATAAAATAGTCTTAAAATAAACTAAATTCTATAAACTGTATATTTTTATACTAAATTAATTTTAATATTGATTGCTATTATTATTATTATTATAATGATTATTATTTAAATTAGCTATAATATATATAATTTAAATTTTTAATAAATATATATTTAAAATTCAGAAATTAAAAAAAAAAGTTAGAAAAAATATTCTGAAAAATAAATTAGAATTCTATATTAATTATTAGTTTATATAATTATAAATTATATATATATTATCTTAAAAATTTTTATCCATTTATTAGTAGTTATTTAATTAATTAATTATTTAATATTAAATATAAATTATATCAATATTTATTAAATATAAACTCATTAATTAAATCAGATTTTTTTTAAAAATAAAAAGATACAAAAATAATTTCTACAAATAAAAAATTAATTAATTATAATCTTTTTAAATTTGTATTTAATTATTTAAATTATTTATGGAAATTATTTTTGTATTTTGAAAATATTATTTAATTAATGAGTTTATATTTAATATATTGATATAATTTTAAATTTAATATTAGAAATTATTTTTTTAAAAACTTTTTTAATTATTTAAATTAATTATTATTATTATTGTATTAACTAACCTCGGATACGGCTTCGGCACAATCAAATATAGTCCAGTATAGGCAGCACAGGTAGACTGAATTATTATCCGAGTGTTGTTTGCATTTGAATCGGTCGATAACGCACTCCAATAGTCCTAATTCAGATTTTTTGAAACACTGGTCACTTTCAAGCTTATCGATGTCCTTATAGAGACCAAACAGTTTGATACCGTTTACCGATAGGCAAACAGTCGATACTATAGACAATAGTATCGCGAATTTGTTGGACAAACGGTAGTCATTCATATTGTTTTGTTTTTTTGTATGGATAACTGGAAATTAAATATAAAATTTATAATAATTATATAATTAATTAATTAATTAGTTTTTTTATATTTGATATACGTATACCTAGTTTTTTAGTTTTTTTTAAACCAATAATTAACTAAAAAAAATTTTTCTGAACTTATATATAGATTAATAAAACCAAACAAAAATTATATAATAAAATGTTATCACTAATGTTGATATTATATTAATTTTTTTTTGATAATAAATTATTTATTACAAAATAATTATAATTTTTATTTATATATATATCTAATATAAATTTATTCAATAGCTTACAATTTATTTTTTTTTAAATAATTATTATGAATATATAAAATATAATTATATTTATTTTTTTAATATAAACAATAAGTGTTTAATTTTATAAATATCACGTTAAAAAAAATATTTAAAACTATTATTTTTTTAAAGATTTAAATAAATTATTTTTAATCGTAAACAGATATTTCTAAAATGTTTACATTAATTAACTAATAATTTATTTTTTGAAATTTGTTTTTGTAATATTTCAAAATTAATATTGCTATTATTATTATTATTGAAAAAAATAATATTAAAATAACTTTATTAGTTTATTGTAATTTACACGTAATTATTGATAATTTATAGTTATTTTAGTAATTAATACAAAAAAATATTTTTATTTTATTAGTAGTAGAATAAATAAATTGATAATTGTTTATATTTAAAAAATAAATAATTTTATTTATCAATAGAATTAAAATAAAAACTTTATTAAATAAATAATGTTTATTTTTACAATAAATATTAAAATACATTATGTTTTTGTTAACAAAAATATTTATAATAGACGATAGCCTACTATAACTACAAATTGATGGCCGATAATAAAAATTTTAGTTAACACTATTAGTAGGCTTAAGGACAGGTAGGCATTCATATCATATAAACAACAAAAATAGTTATAAATTAAAAAAAATGTTATGTAATATATAAATATTTTAACAAATATTTTGTTGTTGTAATTATTGATTTAAAAAAAATTATTTATATAATAATAGATTTTATTTCATAACTAAAAAATAGTTTATTTAAATTTTTAGGATAATTATCAACAATATATTTTAAAAAATTTTATTATAGTTATACAGTAATAATTTACTAATAAGTTAATTATGATTAATATATTACTATTTATATTATACTAAATACGTAAATACTATTATGTTATTTCAAAAATATTGCTAAATATTAGTTTTTTTTAAATTATAATAATAATAATAATTTTTCATTAATTTATTTAAAATAAAAGATAAATAATTTAAATATTTAAACAAAATATCACGTATTTATCCATTAAATTATACTTAAAGTAAAATAATTTTTWTWTATATATATATAATAACATAATTAGTTTAATGATAATTTTTTTTAAAAATAACTCAATTCAAAACATTAATTATTATATTATTAATAATAATAATAAAATATACATATAGTTTAAAATAATATTTTTCTTAAATTTATTAATATTATTTATAATTAGTCAGTTAATAATAATAATAATAATAAATAGTTAATAATGTTTTACTTAAGTAAATATAGTTAATAACTTATAGTTTTTGTTTTGTTGTTTTTTGTTAGCAACTATTATATGATTTAAATATTGTATATCAATATATATACATATATACTGTATATATATATATATTAATTTAGTAGCCGAGTAACCAAAATTTATTTATACATTTATACTGATAAATACAATAGTAATATAAATATATTTTATATATTTATAGAAAAGTTAGATTAGACTAATTGTATTACAAAAATTTTATTTATTTTATTTTCTAATATATAATATACTGTATATACAATATATTATAATAATAAAATAATAGGTATTAAATAATACAGTATATATTAAATGTTATTTTTGAATAATACTGTATATACTGTATATACAGTATATATGTTGTATATTAAGTATATTGTGTTAGTGTTAAGTATTTACTTTTTTTAAAAAAAAAATTATATAAAAATATTTCAAAATAAATCCCAATTGACCTAGATAACAAAAAATAATTTTTTTTATGTAATATATTAAAAAATTTTGTTTTTATTTGGTATTAAACTAGACACTTAAATTCAACTTGAATTGAATTTTTATTTATTTATTTTTGATTTTCATGTAGTGTATTGTATTGTAAAAAAAATAATAATATTAATAGTAATATTGAAAAATTTTATTTTTTTATATATAAAAAATTAAATTGGATTACTTATATATATTTTTAATAGACTACCATTGAAAACATATTTGTAAACTATATGTGCTATTAATAGATTAGTTTATTTAATATATAGTATTAAAAATCAAAGTAAATTTTTTTTGCTAAAATACAATTTTTAATATTAAAAAAAACCCACAACAAATATTATTACAATAAATATTGAATATAATAATAACAATAAGTTTAATAAATAAATAAATTTTATTTGAAACTAAAAAAAACTAAATATAAATAACATATAACAATTTGAATTCAACAACAATAAAAAAAAACTAAATTAAACATTTAATTAAAACATCAACAACAAAAAATACAATATATTGTATATATATATATAACCTAACTTAACAATTAATTAACATTAATAATAATAATAATAATTAATATTATTTATATAAAATATAAATATATATATATATATAAATAATAATAAACATTAATAATAATTTTTTTTTAAAAAATTAAAAATAAATTATTTAAGCACAGTTAGCTTTTTCTAGTTCACTATACAATGGAGGTGCCTCATAGACTGGACATGGATCCAAATGAGCACCTGTATTATTATTAAATAGGCATCCACCATTGCCATAGATGATACTAATATTATTATTAGCACCATGTTCATTTTGATTATTATTATTATTATTAGTATCATTATTATTTTGTTGTTGTTGTTGTTGTTGTTGTTGGAACTGGCGTTTTAGGCTGCGCTCGTATTTACAACCCATATACAACAGGCCCAGATTCAATACAATCAGTATGGATAAGCTAAATACCCGGATGGCTATATACAGGGAAAATATACAGTTCATAGCCTGAAACAAGTTGAACACCCTGGTTATATTGTAACTGTGCTGATAGTGGCCAATCAGTCCCATTAGACAGACAACTATAGTATAGACTGATCCGACATAGAGATCCGTTTTGAATGAATCCTAATTTAATTATAGAAAATAATTTTTAAAAAATTTTTAATGTTTTTTTTTTTAAAAGATATTATATATAGTGTTTATATAATTTATAATATAATTATTAGTTTCTATTAATTAGGATATATTGTATGTTAGAATGAATCCTAATTTAATTAGAAAATATTATTTTTTTTAAATAATTAAAATATTTTTATTGCATATTAATATTGTATTTATTTTATTATTAATTATTATTTTTTGTTGTTTGAAAAATTTCATTAATTTTTTTAATGTTTTTTTTAAAAAGATATTTAATACCTTTTTATTATTAATTAGATAGTTTTAATTATTCTATATATATATAGTGTTTATATAATTTATAATATAATTATTAGTTTCTATTAAATAGGATAAACTGTATATTTGAATGAAATGCCTGATTTAATTAGAAAATATTATTTTTAAATAATAATTAAAATAAATTATTTAAATGTTTTTGTTGAAAATATTTTAATTACATATTAATATTGTATTTATTTTAATTTTAATTATGATTATTTGTTTTTTGTGGAAAATTTTATTAATTTTTTTATATTATTTAAAAATTTATATATTTAGTACCTTTTTTATTATTATTAATTAAATAGTTTTAATTATTATATATAGTACTGTATTTATATAATTTATAATATTATTAGTAGTATTATTATTAGTTTCCTATTAAATACCGGGTATACAGTATTAAGGGGATTATATTATTAAGTTTTTTTTCATACATTATATAATATTATTTTTTGTTTTGATTTGTAATTAGTGTCTAGACACTAAACTAAACTAGATAGATTTACGGACTAATTAAACTATTTGTTAAAATGTTTTTTTTTATAAAATAAAAAATATATATATATAATCATAATTATCTAACAATAACAAAAAAAAATTAACATCAATTATAGTGTTTATATATATCAATATATATATATCAATATATATACAGTATATATAAATAATCAAATAATTTTGTTGATGATTGTTTAAGTAGTTACTTAAATAATTACTTAACATTTTAACTGTCATATATATATAAAAAAAATAATTAATGTGATAACCTTTAAAAAAATTTATAATTATCAATTATTTTGTTTGTTGTACTCAATAACCTTTTTTCCCCTAGAATTTTAATTAAATATATATTTTATTAATTAATTATTAATAATAATTATTTTTATTTGAATGAATGATTTTTTCAGTTTAAATTATTAGTATAAAATAAATATTAATTAATTAATTAATTAATAATAATAATAATTATTATTATTTTCAGTTTAAATTATTAGTATAAGATAAATATTATTTATTTAATTAATTAATTAATTAATATATTTTTTTTTGAATTAATTAATAATATTGATATAGATATATACAAACCCTAGATCGGGGCTCAATGATGAAAATTTCGGCCAATTTTTCACTGAAAACAGGTATCAATATTTCGATGATCATCATCAGTGCCAACAATGATAAAAATATTAGCTGAATATGTCGTAATTTTACCGAGATCATTTTGTTGTTGTTGTATTTAATTAATTTTTGTAGCTAAATTTTAATAGCAATTTATTTTTTTTTTTAAAAATAAATTAATAAAATACAAACACTGATAAAATTAGAAACAATAATAATAATAATATAGAATTTATATAAAAATTTAATTAAAAAAATAATAATAAATAATTAATTATTAGATAAAATATTTTTGATTTGTCATTGCTATAAATCAAATGTTATAATAATTATAATAATAATTATTATTACTATTTTAAACTATTAATTAATTATTTAAGATGTTGTACTGTTATTTATTTAATTTTTTTTTGGTTATTAATAATAAAATTAATAAAAAATTATTATTATTTTTATAGTTAAGATAATACTTTTTTTTTATTATTATTAATTATGGGATTTTTTTTTCAATTTATAAATTGATAACAACCCACAAAATACAGTGTATTAAAGTATATATTTTTTTAATATAATAAATTATTTTAACAATTGTATAATAATAATAATAATAATTTTTCCAATAACTTAAAACGTATTAAAACATATATAATATAATATAGATATACTGTACAGATCTTACCAAATGCTTTAGGTATTGGCAAAAGTATAAAGAATTTGATTTATTTTTTTATATTGTATTATTAACCAACTATTCAATAACATATGTTATGAATTTTATCAAAATATCATTAATAGTTTCAAAGTTATTGTAATTAAAAAAGGTCTTGTCGTTGAATATTTTGTATACTAAATATGCAAAATTTTGGGACGTTATTTTTTTCTTAAAATTATAAACAAAAAAAACAAATATTGTTTCTTAAACTTATCAAAGTTAACTCACAAGATAATAAAGTTTTTTATACCAGTATCAGTTTAAATATAAATTAATTCAGAAAAAAACAATAAAGCTTAAAAGTTGACCAAATATCATTAATGACCACTTGTAAAGACGATTCATTCAGGAAACAACTGCTGATCATAAATTAAATTAGTATATGTCATGAGTAGGAGTAATAGTCAGGCTTTTTACGCACATAACAGTTATAAAAATATTTTATAGAATTAGCTGTACAAAAGCAATTTTGTCAATTTGTACCTAATAATTTTTGGTTTGTCAATTGAGGTGACTTTGAAAAAATGTCGATTAAATTTTAATCTCTAAGAAAATAATTCCGAAAAACTTACGAATAAAAGAGTAATAGTTGAAGAAGCACATGTTCATTTTATGAGTCAGACTTACCACAGGAATTGAAAATATTGATCTTTAAAGATAAAATTTCACATATTTGATAAAGTGTCTGATAACTTTGAAACTATTAATGATAATTTGATAAAATTCATAACATATGCTATTGAATAGTTGGTGAATAATATGATATAGAAAAATATATCGAACACTTTATACTTTTGCCAATACCTAAAGCAATTGGTAAGATCTGTATATAAAAAATATGAGATAAAAATTATAACATTTTTTTAATATATCCTATCAAACAATAAGCTATTGATTAGAGACTAATAGAGTTTATTGAATACTATGAAAACTATGGAAATCTTATCAATTGTTTTTTTAATAGTAATTTTTTTATAGCTAATTATATATATATATATATAATCAATTTATATATATAAAAAAACTAATGTATAAAATAAATATCTAATTGTTTAATATTTTGTTGTTTGTCTAATAGTCTAATATTTTTTTTAATTTTAACTAATAATAATTAAAAGTAAAATTATAAGTTTATTATTTTTTTTTGTTTTTTATTCAAAATAAAAATAACATTGTATCAATAGCATATTATATTATTTTATTTAAAAAAAATAATTTTTATATTATTTGTATTTTATAGTAAAAATTATACTTGTACCTTGATACTTTTAACTTTATAATGTTAATAATATAGTTCATTAACTATTACTATATAGCAACAAATAATTTAATTTTATCAATTACTTAATAATAATAATAACTTAATTGATATTTTTTTTGTAATACAAATAAAATCTAACCCTATTAATAGATTATTATTATTATTATTATTTAATAAATTATTTTACACTATTATAAAATATATATTAATTTTTATTTTAACAAAATAAACAATTAATGTTTGTTTGTATAACAATAAATAAATTACAGTACTGTTCAAGTTCAATTTATAATTATTATTTATATTTATCAAACCAATTTTCAAACAAATAAAATATTAATATATATAACATTAATTAGTAACTTATTGGTAGCAAAAAAAAATGTAATCAACAATAATAAAAAAAATTTTATAAAAAATAATATTAAATAATATAAAAAAGTTTTTTTATTTAATTATTATATACGATAAACATTTGATATTGTATTGAACTGTTGTGGTGTATATACACCATCACTACCACTACCACTATCACCACCACTACTACTATCTAAATATACCTCCAGTTCCCCACCACTACCACCACAACCATCACCATTGCTAACAACATTTAGATATAGTTGGCTATAATGTGGCGGCGGTTCATAGGCTGGCGGCTGATTATAGGCGGCCAGCAATTTGCTACCAACACCACCACTATAATGGACAGTTGGCTCAACATTGGTCAGGGATGTATTGCTACTACTATTACTACTACTACTACTACTACTACCACTACCACTAGTAGTTGTATTCAAAAACAACAATACTGTCAGCAAATGGGCCGACAATGATAGGGCAATGTCCAGACAGGTGACCAGCCATAGTATAAACAACGATCGGTAATGTGTGGCCAACCCAAAGCCGACAAACGTGGCCAATGTTGTCAGAAAACTGGTGGCCAGTAGTAGCCCACGGCGGCCATAGTACGACCCGAACAGTCCGATTAGGGATAGTATTTCGCCGCCAATACCCAAACCGATTAGTATGAATCGTAAGACTATCTATAATATAAATATATTATTAATTAAATATTTATATATATATATATATATATAATTAGATATTTTACAAATTTAATTATAAGTTAATTGAATTTATTAAAAAAAATAAATAATTAATAATGATAAAAATTAACTTAAAAAAATTATTTATTATTTATATTATTATTATTTAATTTAAACAAATATGCATTTATTATTGCAAACTAAACAATAATACAACGATTATACTGTAATAATAATAATTATTATTATTATTATTAATATTAAATTATTAAATACTAATAATATTATATTTATGTAAATAAATATTTTTCTAATTAAAATTAAAAACCTGTTAAAACTGTTATTTATTAATTATACAATAATAAACTATATATATATATATATATATACAGATAAAATTTTATAACTTAATAGTTAACTGATTGAGAAATAATTGAGACATTTAAAAAATTTATTTATTTTAACTTTTTTTAAACACAAATACAATATATATATATATATATTATTTTAACATATTTGAATGTAATATATATATATATATATATATATATATATATATATATATATATATATATATATATATATACAATATATTACATTTAATTATATTAGCTATGTCAAATAATATATACAGTATATATTGTTAATTAGTAATTATACAGTACTAATACTGTAATAATTAAAATAAATATTTATTTTTTAATTTAAAAAAAAAATTGAAATTAAATACCTTATCATTGATATGGTTTGGATAGTAATCGTTGGCCACTTCCTCACTGATGGCCACCAATACTATCGACACACACGACAGTATCAGCGATACGGTAAACACTGACCATCGGTTGACTTTCAATAGGACAGTCGTGTTGTTGTTGTTGTTGGTGTCGGTATTATTGATAGTGTCGGTAGTATTGCTGAACGGGTACATCACATATACACCACAAATAAATTAGTTGAAATAGTTATGTAAAACAAAACAAAAATTGTGTTAATATAACAAATATATATATATATATAAAATTGTTATTATTTTTTTCAAATGTCAATAAAATTTTATTATTATTATATTAATTGTTTGATTGATAAAACATTTTTTTAGTTTTTAGTTAATATGATATAATTATTAAATAATTTTTTATTATTATTATTTTATCTTAATAATAACTATCCATATGATTAAGTGTCATTAATATTTAATTAATTTATATATAACTTATATATGATAATAATAATAATAATAATAAAATATATTGTACTTGCTGAGTTAATAATTAATTAATTATTTTTAATTTATAATATTTTTATTTTTACAATAATTAGCAACAAAATTGCATTTTTTTGTTGGTATTTTTACATTATTATTATTATTTATAAATTAATTTTTATAATACTATTGACAACAATAACAAAAAAAAACTTTGAAAACAAAATAAATATATAATTTTATCAAAAAATTAATTTTTATTAATTGTAAATAAAATTATTAACAACTATTAACAAACAAACTAATAAAAAGTATTTTTAAAAAATGTTTTTATTATATTGAGTTTATATGTATAAGACATTTATATATAATAATAATAATCATATTTGTGACATATTTTAAAAATAAATTCTCAGTAAATATTTTTTTTAAAAATTATCTATTATTAATACAGTAAAAATAAAATACTAATAATGATAATAATGTTATATATATATATATATATATTTATTATACTTATATATTTTTAACTTAATCATCATTAAAGTTATTTATTTGTATATACTGTATGTACAGTATAATCAAAAACAATGACATTTAAAAATTAATATATAAATAACTGTATCTTATTTTATTATTTAAATTTATAACTGTATATATATAAATTATTTCCATCTATATACAATAATTTAAACTATTATAGATAAAATAATGATAATTATTGTTAAATAATAAAACTAGCGGGTATAAATTAAAATTTTATTATTATTATTATTTTAGATAAAAAAAACTATTTAATTTATAAAACTAAATATAAAATTTTGCATAAAAAAATATGTAAAATTTATTATTAATATAATATACTGCTGTATTTTAATTAGTTTGAAAATAATTTAGTTATTTAGCTAAAATAACAATAATATAAATTTATATTAAAATAAATAAGTAATTATTTTTATAAATACTTTTAGTTTTACTAATATAGTATACAAAAAAAAATTTAAAAAAAAATTACTTTTACTGTAAATATTAAATTATATTTTTTTGTTTGTTAAACATGTATATAATGGACAGTATATACAGTATATATTTATTGCAATTAAATAAATTAATAATTATAATAATAATAATAATAATCACTGGACACCATTATTTAATAGCACAGGTAGCTATTAATGCCACTACAATAGCACATCCCTGTCATCCTCTGCTGATGATGACATCCATACCATTGATGACGACTGGCCGGAGCTGTACTGCCTGTCGACTTGATATCAGCTGAACCTCCAGTATTGTCGATCATATCCTCAATAAATGAGCCCTCAGTTGAAGACATATTTTAATTAATTAAAAATAAATAATTTATTTATTAATTATTAAATAAAAATAACAAACAAAAAATAGTTAGTTTTAAAAAAAATAAATAAATATATGAATTGCGAAATAATTTTTTATTGTTTTGTTTAAAATTAATTATTAATTTACTAAACATTTAAGATATGTGTTTAAAAAAACAATTATTGATATAATAATTACTTAATTTATATATATATATATATATATATATATATCCCCACAATGTATATCTATTGTTATTATTATTATTATTATTTATTTATGTCCCGGATATATTTGGAAATTATAATTATAATTTCAATAACATTATAAATTCAATTGTTATATATATATATATATATATATATATATATATATATTATATATATATATTTATATCAATAATAATAATTTCAATATTTGTATTATGATATAGTATTTTAGTTTAATAATACTAATAATAATAATTGTAATTCAATTGTCTATATGATGTAAAAAAAATTTGATTTCACAAAAAAAAACAATAATATTGATTTCAATTATTATTATTAATATAATTAATAAAACTATTTTGTTGATTACATATATATATATATATTATAACTATATATTAATATTACTGTATATTAATTAATTAATTACACGGATATAATATTATATGAATATATATATAATTTCATATTATCTCATATAAAATAATGGGTATTAAAAATGTTTGATATATTATAACGGTTTTTATGTATGTATAAGTGTGTTATTATGTTATTATATAATAATTATACATTGATTTATCTAAAATAGGATCTTGAACAATTTATTTTTGTTTTGTTTTTTTTGTAGTCCTCAAGTGTTATCTAATTATTATATATTAACAAGTATTTGAAAATAAAAATATTATAATAAAACAATTATAAATTTTCAATAACTATTAATAATGATTATTAATAAATAAGAAATATAAGATATAATTTATTATTATTATTATTATTATCAAAAAAAATTACAGTTAGATTAAATAGTTACTAAAATTATAATTATTATTTTTATTTTATTTTAGATAATTATTGTTATTTTTTTTTATTTATGTAACATTTTTAAATAGATTTTAGAAATATATTAAATCTAATTATTATAATTATAAATTAGTAATTGAGTAAGTGAAATAATTACATATAAATTACAAAAATAATTTATTTTAATTTATTAGAAATTTGTTTTAACAATAATTTATACTTTTTTAGTGTTTAAAAATTACTATTCAATATACAGTATATATTTATGTTTTATAGTTATTTATACTATTAAAATAATTATAATTAAAAACATGTTTATTAATCAATTATTTTTATAAATAAAAAAAAAACATATGTGTTATCAAATATTAAAGATATTTATATAGTATTTAATACACCAAAGTTTGTTTAAACGTTATATTAACTAAAAAAAAAATTCCTTATTTTCTGTACTTCCTTGAAAAATTCCCATTTAATATATTTCATTATGTAATATTAAATAGTAAAAATTAAAAATTAAATTATAAGATTATAACAAAAAAATAATAAACATAATATTTTGTAATGTTTGAATTATAACACAAATTTTTATCAAATTTATATATATATATATATACTGTAATTAAATAATTTCAATAATATTTTCAACAAATTTTTCGTAGTATTTACTTGTAATAAAGTAAATATTAAATTTATTGTTATTAACAATAAAGTTATTTATGATAAAACATTTTTTTTATTAAAATAAAATTATGACAAAATTAAAGTAATTTTACAATAGGGAACTTTCCAACACATTTGGAAAGTTGTCTAAACTCTACATATATTAATAGTAATTTTTTAAAAAATAATTTGATATAAACTAATGTTGTAAAAAAATTTGTAATAATTAATTTATTTTTAAAAATGGCTAATTTTATTAAACAGCATTTAATTTATAAATTATTTTTATTGTTGTTGTTGTTTGTAATTATTAATCCAAACAATTATCATGCTCAAAAATTGCCCCTAACTAATAGAGAGGAAGCTAGACTATTGAGACTAATTGAAAGTAAATTTTATTTTAATATTATATATTTTAGTAATTAATTAAATTAAAAAAATAAATTAAAATTAAATAAAATTATTTCTATAGATATATTTGATTTGAAAAATAATAATGATGATGATGAAATGGACATAAGTTATCCAGATAGTAACCGTGGTCATCTAACTAATTATATTACACGTATTATTATTATTACTTATATGTGTACATATAATTATAATTAAAAAAATATTTATTATTATTTTTTTTTGATTATAATTTGTTAAAATATTTTTTTTAAAAAAATACTCAAACAAACGCATTTAATTTATTATTATTGTTTTTTAATTTTTAATCAAAAAAAAATTACATGGACAAAGTTTATCCAGATGATTCTGATATAGGTATTATTTTTTTAAAATTTCTAAAATTATAAACTTTATTATTTATAAAATATTTTATTATAATTATAAAACAATTTAGTGTATATATAATACATAATATACATGTTTATAGTATTTAACTTTTTAAATATATGTTTTTGTTTTAAACTTAATATTACTATTTTTAAAATATTTGTACTAGATAGATTTGTTTTTAAAACTAAAATCTAAAAATATAAACACACATAAATACTCTTACATAAACAATTTTTAAAATTTTTTAACAAAGATTTTCTATAAAAATAATTGTAATTATTGTAATATTTATTTATGTTTATTTTATTTTTCAATAAATATTTTTAGCATTTATACTATAACTATATAAAAGTATTAAAAAAAAATAAATAAATGCTAAATAAATAATTGAATATAAATTATTTCATTTAATATATATATATATTTTTAACATGTATTTTTATTAATCATAATTTTTAATAAACAGTTATTTTTTTTAAAATAGAAATTATACCCCAAAAAAATCATAAGCACAAAGCTAAGTATAATCCAGGTATTTTTATTATTATTATTATTATTAAATTATCTATATATCTTTTAATTAATTAGATTATAATTATTAAATGATAATTTAATGAATATTAAATAAATTATCAGAGTGGGTGTATAGGAGGTGTAGACTTTTATTATTTATTATTTTATTGTCCTAAAAAAAATTAATTAACCAAAATACAGTTAATTTAATTTTATTTAAATAATATTTTTTTATAAATACTTTTTAATTATAATTAGGGAATAATTATTAAGTGAGAGTCTTAAAATTAAATTAGATAAAATTTATTTAAAATTTATTTATTTGTTGTATGATTAAATTGTATGCATTAGATAGATATGTTTAAAGTCGATTGTTTAAAAAAAATGTTATAATAGTTATAAATTATCTGATCTAATCATAAAGTTATTTTTTTTAAAAAAGAAAATGACCTATTAGAATTTTATTTAGTTTTTAAAAAAATTATTGACGACAAGATAATTAAAATTAATATATAAGAAATAAAAAATATATATGCAATTAATTATTTCTATTATTATACATAGATTTATTATTATTTTTTTTTAAATATTTCACATTTTTAAAATATAATTTGTATTAATATACACATAAAAATATATATATATGCAATTAATTATTTCAATTATTTTACAACTTTTACGATAATTTTTTTGTTTGTTATCCAGATAGACAATATGGTCATCTAAGTAATTATAAAACAGGTATTTTATTATTATTATTATTACTTATATACAGTATCTAAATGTACAGATAATTATAATTAAAAAAAAATTTTTAAATATAAAAAACACAAACAAACAAACAATTAATTAACATTATTATTATTTATTAGCTAAAAATAACATGGACAGGGAAGTTGTTTACCCAGATTCTAATACAGGTATGAGGTTATTTTTTTAAAAAAAAATAATATATAATTTACTGAAATATATAGAAATTATTTTTAATTATTTAAAACAAAAAAATATTTATGTAAAAAGACGGTCAAATGATATTGAGCCGCGTATTTTATGAATAACATTTGAACGGTTAGAGATAATTTAATTATGTAAAATACATTTAAGAATATCATATCGACAACACATGGTAGTTTTGTTTTTTGATGGCTTGTTAAGTTAATATAAAAAATAATCATAAAATAAAAATGACGTTATTTATGACTATTATATATTTATAAGATTAAATATTCAATTATATTACTAATTCTAAAAACAACATTTTAATACGTCGACTAGTTTTCGTAATAATCGACTATCAATATAAATCACACTATTGTAATTTTTAATATTCATAATAAATTTGTCAGTTTGACCTGTAGCATAGTGTTCCGTTGGTTCGTTTGTCTTTCGTTGGTCCCGATATTGTGTATATCTGGTTATACTAGTTTTGTGATTGCGTTTGAAATTTGCGTTTTGGTCGATATGATAATATTAAATGTATTTTACATAATTAAATTATCTCTAACCGTTTAAAAGTTATTCAAAAAAATACGCAGCTCAAGATCATTTGACCGCCTTTATATATATATATATATATATATATATATATATATATATATATATATATATATATATATATATTATTTTAAATTAATTTTTTTTAAACTAACAATTGTACAAATCAATCAAGATTGCGATTCAGCACCCGATGTTGTTTTTTGTAGAGCTATAGTACCTAGATGGTTTTGTAATTCAAGCATCAGTGAGTGCCAACAGTTTAACTATGGTGGTTGCGTGGGTGGCGGTAATGGTAATAATTATAAAACAGAATTTATGTGCTATAGTAGCTGTTCAGATAAGTGCCAACCATCTGGAGCAGCACCTGTATATAATATAGGTAATAGTCGTAATAATCTAATAAAATATTTAAGTATTATTTTATTTTTTTTAAAAAATAGAAATTTTACCACCCGAAAAAAATCATATGGACAAAATTAATTATAATCCAGGTATTATTATTATTATTAAATAAGGTATTATTATTATTAGAAAAAAATTATTAATTATAATAACTTAACCCAAAAATAACTTATCATAAGTAGTTATTAAAAAATATAATTTAATATTGAGGGATAATTGAGACCGATCTACGATAATACAATATACTATACACAAATAACAATTAATAAGTAATATAAGTAAATAATATAAGGGTAACCCCTTTAGAGATAACAAACGAGGGATTTGATACATAGAAATAGAGACGTATATATAGGGAACAATAAACACGTATTTAGTCTATTGATAGTAAAGGTTGAGGGTTTCATAGTTATGATACTTTAAGAACTCATTATTAATGATATTATAATGATAGAAGTTTGGAGGGAATATTGACCGGTCATAGACAGATCAAATTAGAGTATATTTCCTCAATTAAAAACAAAAATTAATTGGAAATTTTGTACTAAACAAAAAAATATATAAAGAATTAAGCAAATTTCTAATATTTTATATTATTATTTACAATTTTTACATTAAATTTTTTTTCTGTTTTTTTAATTTTAATAAAAAAATAATAACTAGATTGTCTATTAGCACCCAAACGTGGTTGGTGCAGGTCTAGATTTCGTAGTTGGTTTTGCAATTCAGGCACCGGTAGGTGCCAACAGTTTTTCTATAGTGGATGTCAGGGTAATGGCAATAATTTTAAGGATGAAAATGAATGCTACAATAGCTGTGGCCATGTATGTGGTGGTGGACATCCTTAACATAAAATTTAAAAAATATCTATAAAAAATTAATAATTGATATATGTTATATAGTTATAAAAAAATTATTCTTAATAAAAATTTAAGTTTTTTTATGTTTAAAATAATATAATTTAACTATTAATAATTATGAATATATTTTTCATTATGATTGTTGTTTGTTATTCTAAAATAGAAATTCAATTCAATTCACTATTAAAAAAATCAATTTAAATACTAATTTCTATAAACAAAATTAACAATATAATTTAATTATAAAATAAATAAAATACAGTATAAAATGGTTCTCAGTTAAAATGGTGTTTAAATTCTTTTTGTCTGTATCTCTGTCTATGTCTCTGACTCTGTCTCTCTCTCTCTGTCTCTCTGTCTCTGTCTCTCTCTGTCTGTCTCTCTCTGTCTCTCTCTCTCTCTCTCTCTCTGTCTCTCTGTCTCTCTGTCTCTCTGTCTCTCTGTCTCTCTGTCTCTCTGTCTCTCTGTCTCTCTGTCTCTCTGTCTCTCTGTCTCTCTGTCTCTCTGTCTCTCTGTCTCTCTGTCTCTCTGTCTCTCTGTCTCTCTGTCTCTCTGTCTCTCTGTCTCTCTGTCTCTCTGTCTCTCTGTCTCTCTGTCTCTCTGTCTCTCTGTCTCTCTGTCTCTCTGTCTCTCTGTCTCTCTGTCTCTCTGTCTCTCTGTCTCTCTGTCTCTCTGTCTCTCTGTCTCTCTGTCTCTCTGTCTCTCTGTCTCTCTAATACCCCTATAATAATAATAATCACTTTTTTTTACTATTATAGCCACTCCTCGATATAAATTTCATCCGGACTCCCAGTTCTGTGCCCTATCCAGTCAGGCACCGGGTGTGGCCGGTATGGCCGGTGTTGTATACGATCCGGCAACCTATCGGGGCCCCTATCGTGGCGATTCGGGTGGCGGTTATATTGAGTATCAGCCAAATGCTAATAATCCTAATAATAGGCGGGCCGTACTGTGAGGTATAGTTAGCGGCGGTCTGTCTCTCTGTCTCTCTGTCTCTCTGTCTCTCTGTCTCTCTGTCTCTCTGTCTCTCTGTCTCTCTGTCTCTCTGTCTCTCTGTCTCTCTGTCTCTCTGTCTCTCTGTCTCTCTGTCTCTCTGTCTCTCTGTCTCTCTGTCTCTCTGTCTCTCTGTCTCTCTGTCTCTCTGTCTCTCTGTCTCTCTGTCTCTCTGTCTCTCTGTCTCTCTGTCTCTCTGTCTCTCTGTCTCTCTGTCTCTCTGTCTCTCTGTCTCTCTGTCTCTCTGTCTCTCTGTCTCTCTGTCTCTCTGTCTCTCTGTCTCTCTGTCTCTCTGTCTCTCTGTCTCTCTGTCTCTCTGTCTCTCTGTCTCTCTGTCTCTCTGTCTCTCTGTCTCTCTGTCTCTCTGTCTCTCTGTCTCTCTGTCTCTCTGTCTCTCTGTCTCTCTGTCTCTCTGTCTCTCTGTCTCTCTGTCTCTCTGTCTCTCTGTCTCTCTGTCTCTCTGTCTCTCTGTCTCTCTGTCTCTCTATCTCTCTGTCTCTCTATCTCTCTATCTCTATCTCTATCTCTCTCTCTTTATGTCTCTCTGTCTGTCTGTAATTTTACTAATTAATTTTAAAAGCATATTATTTAAATATTTATTAGATTTTTTGTTGCTGAGGACTGCATATATATATGTAATATATATATATATGCTGTATATAATTAAATATAACAACCACACTATCACTAAATTTAATAAATTTAATAAATTATATAAAACAGTTTTCTATTAAATAAAAAATTAATAATTATACATAAAAAACTAAAAAATAATAAATAATTGTTATCATTTTTATAGATAGATTAAAATAATTAAAAATGTTTATAAAAACATATTTAAATTTTTAATAAAATAAGTAATTTGTATTGTAATTTAAATCTTATTTCAAGAATATTTTAAATAAATTATGTTTATTTTTTAATTTATTAAATTTTTTATGTTTGTATTATATTTAATTTGCTTAATTTAATTGCTTTATTACTGTAATGTATTTTTCTTGCATTCTAAACTGGCTATATAATAAAAAATTTATATAATAAAATTATAATTCTTTTAAATTAAATATTTTTTAAAAATATATTATAACTTAAAATTACAGAATATTTATTTTTTGAGTATTTTATTGCTTGATTGGCATTTTATTTCTGTAATTTATTAATTTAATGTAAAAATTTTTAAATATATATATAATAAAATTATAAAATTATTTTTCTTAATAATTAAAATTTAAGTAATAATTAATTGTAAAATCATTTGTTTTTATTAATTCTTGTTTTTCGTATGATTCATATTATATCAATAAAAAAATTTGTAATCATTTATAAAAAAAATATTTATTTTTATTAATTAATTATTATTAAAATATAACTTTATGTTATAAAGAATCTAATAAGAAAATTATATGCAAAACTTAATTATTTTGTTGTGTGTAGTTTTGTTTAGTTCCAGAGGAATGTCTATTCAGACAATAGATGTCCTAATATTCCGTTCGTACTTCGCGTGGGTCGGTATGAAACCTGTACTTCAGTCTAATCATTACCAAAGACATAGATACTAGTCGATATGAGACAGATATCCACTATAAGATCACTAGTAAGTCGAGACCAACAGGTGATGAAATTCGATCTGCAGGTGTGGTTAAAAAGTTAAGCTTATGTGTGATCCTAATTTCCAATATGTCTTCTCCTAACAGTGAGTGGTTGGCCAGCGAACGGTAAGTTTATAATCAGTTGAAGTCTATATATATATATATACCTCCTGGCGGAAGGGCTGATGTGGAGAAGGTTTAGTAGGCCAAGATGGTCCTACTGGTAGCGTTATCCAGGAGAAATAGACTGTTTGACTCACCAGATGGCTATTTCGGAGCGTCCAGGGTGTGCTCTTAAAACTGTGATCCTATCCCCGGTAACATACATACTATATAAAATACTGGCCTGTTACGTTTGTTAGGCGTTGTGCACAGGATAGGCTACGGCGATGAAAACTATATCAGTGGACTGAACGGTCAGACCGATCACTGATATGTATTAATGATATGAAGACACGATTTATAACAAATAACAAGTTTATTGTAAAACAATGAATCAAATGGTGATTAAATTGGTAGATATTTAAGAGAACACGTGGAATGTATGCATGGGACAGGTATAGGTACTGAGGCTTGTCTGAGGCATTAGTAGCAGTAATGACTTGAAATATGTGCACAGTAAGATAGTATGAAAAGCACTGGCTGAGAAACAGTAAAGCACTGGACAGTGTATGTACAGTGGATAGGGTTAATATAGATGTATGTTTTGGCGGGAAATACAGGTTTGGGTTGGTTTGTATAGTTGATAATCCCTACCATGGATACTGACCGGTCATTGAGGAGCCACTGGATGTGGTCAATGAGAGGTAGTTCAAGGAAAGGTATGCATTAAAAGGTTAATGATAATGAAGTGCAAAAAAGACTTATAGAATATAGAATACTAAAAATAAGATACAATATTAAATAAATTATAAAATTATAAAATTGTATGCTACAATTTATATTTAAAAAATAATTATTTATATTTAAAAAATATATTATTTAGTATCTATATAATTATAGTTAATAAAATTATATTTTGTACATGTAAAATATTAATTAATTTTTTAAATAATGACAAATTAGTTTTAAAAAATTGATTACTAATTCATATTTTAATTTTAATAAAATCCTTTAAAATAGTTTATTATAAATATTTATATTATTATTAATAAACTGATAGTATTATTATAAAATTGATATTTTTAAAATTTAATTAATAATACAATATATATATTATAAAATTAATTTATTTTTTTAAATTAAAAATCTAATACAACTTGAAAACATGCATATATTTGTAATTTCAGTATTATAATTTTTATTAAAAATCTTTTTCAGGTATTTATATAAAAATAATATTAATATAAATTTAAAATGTATAAATACTATGCAGTAACACATATAATACACAATAAAATACTTGAGTTTTTATTTTATTTTTAATATAAAATTAGTTTATAAATTCTAGTATTACATTTATATTAAAAATAAAAAAATGCTTAAAGAAATAGCAGTTTTTCTATTTTTTTCTCTGATATCTTTTACAATTACAATAAAAACTAACTATAAAATTGTAAATGGAAAAGAAAGTTTAATAAATCAGATACCATATATGGTATTGCTAAAAAAATGGAGAAGATAAATGCGGCGCTAGTATATTGGATGGCGAAACAATTCTTACGGCCGCCCATTGTTTTATGCAGTAAGTATTTTTAATAATAATAATTTTACAATTTGATTATAAAACATTATATTATAGCGGTATTGGTTTTGTAAAATATGGATGGTTAGACAATATAAATAGTGGTAAAAAAATAGCAATAGCCAAAATTTATCTTCATCCAGCATTTGATAACATAACTGGCGAAGCAGATTTGGCTATTGTAAAGCTTGCAGAAGAATTAAAGCTAAATGTTGTCCATTCGTGGCCTATTGAATTGGCGCCATACAACTATACTCCACTGCCTGGAACTGTTTTAACTGTTTCCGGTTGGGGGGCTATAAGAGATAATGGACCTGAGTCCGATAGATTAAGGAAAACAAATGTGACAGTTGTTAGTCCATCTGATTGTCAAAAAATGTATGAAAAAGATCAACAAATAATTACGCAATCTATGATTTGTGCTAATAATCTTAGCCAAAAAAGCGATTCCTGTAATGTAAGGATTAATTTTATTTTTTATAATTTTGTATAATAAAATTATTTTTTTTAATTTACAATATAATTGATTGATAATTTATTTTAGGGTGACTCAGGTAGACCGTTGATATTAATGAATGGCACTGTTCCAGTACAAGTTGGGATAGTGTCTTTCGGAAGGAAATGTGCTAGCCCATTTTTTCCAGCTGTCTACACCAATGTTGGCTATTACAGAAATTTTATTGAAAAATTTCTATAAGTAGACTTGAAATTTATTTTATTAACTGATTTCTAAAAGAAATTTTTAAATTCTTTATTAAAATTTTTATATTTTATTATGATTAATTATTTAAGAAGTAATTTTATTTTAATGTTAAAAAAATTATTTTTATTTTACACTATAAAGTAAATTTTATTAAATTAAAATTTATATTATGAAATAATTGTTGTATGAATGAATTTATTATATATATTATAGTATTTATTATATTTAAAAATATAAAATTTATAAATTTAATAACATAATATAAGTTACAATAATATTAAATAATCTATAAACTTTTCAATTAATTTTGGACTGCAATCTCTATGCTGAGCTAAACATAATGCAATATATAAAGTTACATTTAAGTTAGGTTATACTATACAACCACTACCAATATTGTTCAGTTTATAAGTAAAATTTTTTATAATTAAATATCTTATTTACCTGGATTAATAGTTTTCTCCATATGCTTTTTTGGTTAAAATTTCTATTTAAAACAAAAATAATTAAAATAATTTTATTAATTATTTATAAATTAAAAAAATATTAACAATACAGTATAAAAATATTTGTGAACATTTTTGCATTTTAGTTAATTTTATATAAATTTACCACAAGTAGCTAACCTCCCGGTGCCCTATGACTAATACAATATATCAAAATATTATTATATATCTTATGCCTACATGAGCCTAAAATCTACCTGAGTTCAATAAACATTTAAAATTTCACATAGAAATCACATTACTTTTAATAAAAATTGAAAATATATATAAAATAACTGCAAAGAAACAATACATTTTTAGATTTGAATTAAAATATGGTTGTTGGGAAAAGGTGTCATACATACATACATACATATACATACATACATACATACAAAACTATTATCTTAAAGTGTTATCAAGATATACGATAATTAATGTTTTTTTAAATTAATAAATATATAAAATTATTATGTAAGAATTAAAATTACTATATAATAAATGTAGTAATTGTGATTTTGTTGATTGAAACTCTAATAATGAAATATAAAATAAACTAATTAACATATTATTGTAATAACAATAGATTATTAAACATATGACAAATAGATTTATTAGAATTTTTATAATAATTATTAGTTTAAATTTATTATTATTATTATTATTATTGATGTTATATTCTAAATAAATGTTGTCAGTATAGTTGATATATTTAAGCAACATAATTAAAATACTATTATTATTTTGATTCATTGTATGATTTTTATTTATAAAAATAAATAACATTATATAACTAATACATTTCTTAAAAAATATACTTTATATAAAGTATATTTATAATAATGTAGCGGAATAATAATAGATCACTTAAAACAATAGTAAATGTACTCAAATTATAAATTTAATTACTTATATAACTTCTCATATGTTTTAACTACAGTAATGCTTTAGTGTATTAAATACATAGTTAATATGAGATATGTATTCCCATAGAAATAACATTAACGGGTTATTTAGTATTATAAAGTATGTGTTTACTATACCCATAGGAATTGCATTAGCGGCACATTCACTATTATAAATATGGGTTTAACATTGCCATAGAAATAACATTAGCTATACTTTAACATACAAACATATAGGTTTAGTTTGTAACACATATAGTGTCAGTAAATGCAGTGACGCACTTGCGTTTCAGTAAATGCTATTTAACCATTGGTTTAAATATTTTATATACAGGGGTTAACAAGGGTTTTTGTTTCCTATACTTTAACATTAATGAATTAATTAATTTCTATGCGCACTTGTGTATTGTATTTTAATGCAAATGAAAATTTGATTTTAGGTGGTAGTGTGCGACTGATCAAAAATAGGCAGAGTTTAAATTAACCAATAAGAGCAAAGTAGTAGTGTATGTAAAAGTTGTCATCAAATATGAATACAGAGTTTAGCAGTTTGCGCGCGCAATAGGCAGTGGCTTATGCAGCGATCAGACTGCTGAGCTCTCAGTCGAGTGAAATGCTCGACACAAGTTGTCTAACTACTGAACTGGTCGGTTGCCGCCACTCGACTCTCCGATACACTAGTATAGTGTATCACATTGTATTAGTTTTATTTTATAAGTGTTAAATAAATCTCGGTTTTGGTTATAAGTCACGAGTAAGTCATTTGGGCCTTTGGCCCGTACTTTCTCTCTTCACTTCATCTCTGGGCTCTCTTGCCGTGTCAGTCGCGTGTTCCATTTTCCCGTGTCCATCACCACCACCACTACTCAACACATTGGCCGATACACCACCACTCAGAACTTAGGCCGATACAGCACCGTTAAGCTCATTGACCGATACAGCACCGCTCAACACTTAGGCTGATACACCGCTCATCACGTTCGGCTCATCAAAGCCGTCACAGCTCAACGCCAGATCCATACCGTGGCCGCAGATGTCATCACTACTATGGATTGGTGCCGACTCAACGCTAGGACCGACAACACTTTGGTGCCGATAACGTCGAGTCAGCACCGGAGACCTTAAGCAACCAATCCAACCGTTTAAATATTATTGTGTTATTACTGTAATAAATGTGAAATATTTGCAGTATTTTTTATTAGCAAACAAACAAAATATTTTTTTAATTAAAATTTAAAAAATAATGTAACAGTTTTTTAAATATTTAAAAAAATAAATATTTTTTTAGAAATATTTATCTAATTATTATAATTTTAAATTATTAATGTTATAAAATAATAACATATTATGTATATTATAAATACTTATAATTATATATTTTAAATAAATAAATTACAAAAATTATTTATTTTAATTTTATTAGAAATTTGTTTTAACAATAATTTTTATTTTTTTTTGTTTAAAAATTACTATTCAATATATATATATGTTTGTTTTATATTTATATACTATTAAAATAATTATAATTAAAAAAAACATGTTTATTATTCAATTATTTTTCTAAATCAAACAAACATATGTGTTATAAAGTATATATATATGTATGTATATATATATATATATATCAATATAGTATTCAATACATTATTAATTAATAAAGTTTCATCAAAATTAGTTTTAAACATTTCATTATGTAAAAAATTCACTATTTTCTTGATTCCCTAGGAAATTCCCAATTAATTTATTGTGTAAAAATAGTAAAAACAACAAATTAAATAAGATTTAAAAAAAAAAATTATAATTATAATAAATCTAATAGTTTGAATAGTAACACAAATTTTTATCAAATATATATATATATATATATTAAATAATTTCAATAATATTTACAAAATTTTCGTAGTATTTACTTGTAATAAATTAAATATAAAAATTAACTAAGTGATTATAAAACATTTTTTTAATAAAAAAAATTAGGGAAAAAATTAAAATAATTTTAAAATAGGGAACTTTCCATAACACTTGGAAAGTTGTCTAAACTCTACATATATTAATAGTTATTTTTTAAAAATAATTTGATATAATGTTGTAAAAAATAATTAAAAAAAAACTAGTAATAATTTATTTATTTTAAAAAATGGCTAATTTTATTAAAAAGCATTTAATTTTTAAATTATTTTTATTGTTGTTTTTGTTTGTAATAATTAATCCAAACAATTATCATGCTCAAAAATTGCCCCTATCAAATAGAGAGGAAGCTAGACTATTGAGACTAATTGAAAGTAAAATTTTTTTTTAAATATATATATTTTAATAATTAATTAAATTAAAAAAATAAAATTAAATTAAATAATATTATTACTATAGATATATTTGATTTGAAAAATAATGATTATGATGAATGGGAAATAAGTTATCCAGATAGAAACTATGGTCATCATTTAACTAATTATATTACACGTAATATTATTATTATTATTATTCCTTATATGTGTACATGTACATATAATTAAAATTAAAAAAATATTTATATATTTTTTTTTGATTATTATTTGTTAAAATATTTTTTTTAAAAAACTCAAACAAACGCATTTAATTTATTATTATTGTTTTTTAATTTTTAACAAAAAAAATTAAATGGACAAAGTTTATCCAGATGATTCTGATTTAGGTATTTTTTTTAAAAAATTTCTAAAATTATAAACTTTATTTTATAAAATAATTTTTTATAATTATAATTATAAAACAATTTAGAGTATATATAATACTATATAAAACATGTTTATAGTATTTAACTTTTTTAAATGTATGTTTTTGTTTTAAACTTTAAATTATTATTTGAAATATTTGTACTAGCTAGATTTGTTTTGTCAAAATTAAAATCTAAAAATATAAACATACATAAACACTTTTACATAATAATTTTTAAATTTTTTTAACAAAGATTTTTTAATAAAAATAATAATTATTGTAATATTTTTCAATAAATATTTTTTTAGCATTTATACTAAAACTATATATAAAAGTTTCAAAAAATAAATAAATGCTAAATAAATTATTGAAATAAATTATTTTACTTAATATATAATTTTTTTACCATGTATTTATATTAATCATAATTTTTAATAAACAAAATTATTTTTTTTAAATAGAAATTTTACCCCCCAAAAAACATATGCACAAATCTAACTATAATCCAGGTATTATTATTATTATTATTATTATTATTATTATTATTATTATTATTATTATTATTATTATTATTATTATTATTCAATGTCAATTAAATGAATATTAAATAATTAACAGAGTGGGTGTATAGAGGGTCTAGACTTTTATTTTATTTAATAATTGTATTTTATTGTTACCAAAAAAAATTAATTAACCAAAATACAGTTAATTTATTTTTATTTAAAATAATAGTTTTATAAATAATTTTTTGTTATAATTAAGTAATAATATTATTAAGTTATTAATTATTAATTAATTAAGTCTTAAAATTAAATTAGATAAAATTTTCTTATTTGTTGTATAATTAAATTGTATGCAATAGAAGATATGTTTAAAGTTGATTGTTTTTTTAAAATGTAAAAATAATTATCAAGATATTAATTATCTGATATAATCAGTTATTTTTTAAAAAATGATACAATTTTATTAATTTTTTTTAAATTATTGATGACAAGATAATTAAAATTAATAAATAAGAAACAAAAATATATATGCAATTGATTATTTCTATTTTTATATATAGATTTATATTTATAAAAAAAAATATTTCACATTTTTAAAATATAATTTTAATGATTTATTGTTGTTGTATTAATATACACATTAAATAAATATATGCAATTAATTATTTCTATTATTTTACAATTTTTACGATAATTTTTTTTGTTATCCAGATAGACAATATGGTCATCTAAGTAATTATAAAACAGGTATTTTATTGTTATTATTATTACTTATATACAGTATCTATATGTACAGATAATTATAATTTTTTTAAAAAAATATTTTTTAAATATAAAACCACTCAAACAAACAAACAATTAATTAACTTATTATTATTATTATTGTTTATTAGCTAAAAGTAGCAGGGACAAAATTGTTTCACCAGATTCTAATACAGGTATGAGGATATTTTGAAATATTTTTTTTAATTAAAAATAATATATAACTCACAGATATATATAGAAATTATTTTTCAATTATTTAAATATATATATATATATATATATATATATATATATGATATATATGTATAAAGATTTTTAATGTTTTTGTCAAGATATATATATATTATTTTAAAACTAACAATTGTTCAATCAATCAGATATATATATATATCGAAATTATTTTTCAATTATTTAAAACAAAAATATATATATGATATATATGTGTATAAAGATTTAATTAAAAAAAAATATTTTAATATTTTAATGTTTTTTGTTTTTTTTTTGATATATATATTTATTTTAAATTAATTTCTTTTTTAAACTAAAAATTGTTTAATCAATCAAGATTGTCAATTAACACCCATCGATGCTGTTGGTGATGGTGGTGTTTGTAAAGCTATTGAACCTAGATGGTTTTGTAATTCAAGCGACGATACCTGTCAACAGTTTAACTATGGTGGTTGCGTGGGTGGTGGTGGTGGTGGTGGCGGTAATAATAATAATTTTAAAACAGAATTTATGTGCTATACTAGCTGTTTATATTATTGCCAACCATCTGGATTAGCAGCACCGGTATATAATACAGGTAATACTGTAGTATATATAGAGCATAAATAGGTGCTAAATATGTAAGGGTCAGTTTGTGTAAATTTTTATTTTGAAAAAA
This sequence comes from Oppia nitens, assembly GCF_028296485.1. Classification (NCBI taxonomy): domain Eukaryota; kingdom Metazoa; phylum Arthropoda; class Arachnida; order Sarcoptiformes; family Oppiidae; genus Oppia; species Oppia nitens. The sequence goes on along the minus strand of NW_026533214.1, from coordinate 268,833 downwards.
TATATATATATTGTTGAGATCTAAGTTTTAAATCTATATTTTAAGTTGCATTTATAACATATTAGACAATTAAATAAATTTTATTTTTAAGCATAACAATAGAAAAATTTGATTATTAAACTATTATTGGTTTTTTTTGTCAATTGCTATGCTATTGTATGGTATAGAGTAACTTAATAATATAATAATATTCTAATAAAATATATTTGAGTAATAATTATTTTATTTTTTTTAAATTAGAAATTTTACCCCCCGAAAAAAATCACATGGACAAAACTAATTATAATCCAGGTATTTTTAGTATTATTAATTAAGATATTATAAGAAAAAAAATTATTAATTAGAAAAATATGACAAAAATGGAAATGTGTGAATATTTTTCGTATATAATATATTAACTTATTTTTTTAAAGTGATATTTGCGAAACGGGGAACATATGTGAATTTTACATGGGAATATCAGGGATATTTTTAATGATCTTTTTTAAAAAAAATAAATTGCCGTCTAAAAATACAATTAAAAAAATATTATTTTCTACCCTAGTCCTAATCAAAATTTTTCAATCATAATTTAAGTTGATCGAACGTACACTAGACTCCCCTCCCCACCATCCCCCATAATAAATAAAACCCCAAAAATAACAACCTAAATAGTTATTAAAAAAATATAATTTAATTTAATACAAAATTAAATTAATTGGTAATTATGTTTTAAAAAAATATATGCAATTAAGATAATTTTTGTTATTTTAAGTTATTTATTTTAATTTAATTTATTTTTACACTAAATTTTTTTTCTTTTTTTTGTTACTTAATAATTATAATTATCAAAAAAATAATAGATTGTCTATTAGCACCCAAACGTGGTTGGTGCAGGAGGATACCATATCCTAGATGGTTTTGCAATTCAGGCACCGGTAGGTGCCAACAGTTTCTATTTTCTGGTTGTCAGGGCAATGGTAATAATTTTAAGGATGAAAACGATTGCTACAATAGCTGTGGACATGTATGTGGTGGTGGTGGACATCATTAACCTAAAATTAAAAAAAATATCTTTAAATAATTGATATATGATTTATAGATGACAAAAATTATTATTAATAAAAATTTCAGCAGTCTAAAATAATTTAACTATTAATAATTATGAATATATTTTTCATTATTATTGTTTTTTGTTATTCTAAAATTTGAAATTCAATTCAATTCAATATATAACTAAATTATTAATTGTTTTATAGATATTTCTATTAAAATATTTATAAGGAAAAACATGCTTTTATTATTATATTATTTTAAAATTACGTATTATTTTTCTAAATAAAACAAATATATGAGTTATTTATATGTATTATATATATATATAATATTAATTAACTAAGAAAATTTATATTATATATTATAAAATAAATGATTTATCTTGTTAAGATTTTGTTTTGCTTTTTTTAAATAATTTTTTTTAAAAATAATAATAGATTTTAAATAAGATTTCTATAGAAACTATTTTATTTTATCAGTAGTTATGGAAAAAAAATTTTTTTGTTTATTATCGTTATATAATTATAATTATTAATATATATATATATAATTTGTAATATTTTAATTTTTTAACAAAAATAAAACATAAATTACTAAATTATTATTATAAATGAAGTTGCAAAAATTTTTTTTAAATATATTAATACATAATAAACTCAATTTATAGATATTATTTAAGTAAAGATTTTAGCATATACTTTTATGATTATTCATTTAAAATTATAAATTATTTATAATAAATAATCTATACTAAAATATATATATATAGTTTACAATTTAATAATTAAATATAACTATAAGTAATAATTTATTATTTTATTTTAAAATTATATTTATCTTTTTTATTATTATAAATATTTATAATAAAAATTAAAAATTTAATATATATAAAAATAATGTTAGATTTATAATATATGTTACCAATATATATTACTTATATTTAAATATTATGAATTAATAATTTATAATTACTATTATTACGTTAAATATTTAAAAAATTATTAACTCTTATAAAACTATTATATATCTAAAAACAATGCATTAGATATAATAATGATACTAAAAATTATTTACAAATAAAAATTTTGCTTTTTTTATTAAAAAAAAAAATCTTTAAATTTAGCTATTATGCAACTATTTTGTACTTTGTACTTAATTTTTTCAAAAAAAAAAACATAACAAAAAGATAAATATAAAATATTTGAAACATTTAATCATTTTTGTTGTTGTCATTAAAGTTTTTTTTATCATAATTATAAGTATTTAATTTTTTTATTATATTAAATAGTTATATTAAAGTTTTGTAATGTAATAAAGAAAATTAAAAAAAAAATTATAAGTATTTAATTTTTTTATTAKATTAAATAGTTATATTAAAGTTTTGTAATGTAATAAAGAAAATTAAAAAAAAAATTATTTTAACAATTGCAACAAAAATTGATAAAATTGAAAAAATATTCCACTTATGGATTAAATACAATAAAAATAACTTTCAAAAAAATATGTTAGATTAATATAAATTTTTTTTGATATACAATATATTTTGAAAATATCAATAATAAAAAATAATAAAATAATTGATAGATTTAATTATTAATAGAGAGATATGACAAACAATTTTATTGATATAATTTTTTTGTTTGTTAACTACTTATAATATTGATATATATAATTATAATAATAATGTTTATGCTTTTTCAAAAAATAAATTATATTTAATTATCATTTTTTTTAATTAATCTAAAAACAACAACAAAAATTCAATGATAAAAGTCTAAGGCGTGGTTCACATATTACGTTCGCACTTGAGGGGAGGGGGGGGTTAGCCAAAGCGAACTTTTGCGAACGAGAGGTAGGGGATGGGTAGAGACTTTAAGAACGTTCGAATTTAGATAATATTTTATTTCTTGTGGTGTGTGGTGTGGGGGGGGGTATCGGTTAGAGGCATGCGAACGTAATTTTTTTAAATGACTACATGCGAACAATTGCGAACATAGGGGAGGGAGGGGGTCTAGATTTCTTAAAAAGTGCGAACGTAATATGTGAACAACGCCTAATACAAAAATTTAAACTTTTTGTACTTTAAACTAAATAATACTGTATTACTAATATATATATATAATAATAATAATAATAATAATAAGTATTAACTGATAATAGCAACAAAAACAACAATAATATAATATTATATATAAAAAGTATATAAATATAAAATTTAATAAATTTCCAAAAACATTTATAAATTTATATTTTAAAAAATAAATAAATAAATAATTATTGCACAAAAAAAATTATTTGTATAATAAAATTATTATTATTATTACAATTAATTTTTTTGCATAATTTTATTAAACCAACAATTGATTGACTAAACGATAGACTCTACTGTTGGTTGGAATGTATGTATAAATAAATAAAACAAATAATTAAATATTTTAATTGAATTTTTTATTTAAAAAAAATATTTGTTTTTTATTTAATAATTTTTTAGATGACTTTAGCGTCGATAAGGTTTCATGTGAACAGAGAGGTTGTATTTGGGACGAAGAAAAACGGCCAAACGGTGTTCCCATTTGCTATTTAGACAGGAATCGTGTTGGCTATAGACGGGTAGGGGATGTCCGCAGCAATACATCAACTGGTGGACAGTTAGATCTGTCGCTGAAACATACGGCTCGCCGGGTATTGAAAAAGTCGCCACAAATTGAATCCGTACGGTTTGAATGGACATATCTGACCGATCGTATAGTTCGGGTAAAACTGGTTGATCCGAAGTCCAGACGATACGAGGTTCCTGTTCAGCAAAACTTTCCGCTTTTGATGGATAAGACTGAACCAATTGATCCGAAAAAACTTCAATACAGTGTCGACATTAGCGATGATAAACAGGATTTTAGTTTTTCAATACAGCGAAAGTCGACGAAAACTAAATTGTATGCAAAAAAACAAATTATTATTATTATTATTATTATTAAAACAAAAAAACATTTAATAAATAATTTGATAACAAATTTGATACATCAATAGGTGGTCTAATTTGCCCGTTTGCCGACCGGCAATGTGTACGGTATGGGCGAAAATACACACCATTCCCTCAGACATGACTTTACCAATTATAAGACATTTCCATTGTTTACACAGGACAGGGCTACTGGTGATGTATGTTAAAAATCAATCAATTAAATAAAAATAAATATCTACAGTTTGATGCCCTATGGATTGTAAGCACTTATAATAATAATAATAATTTGGTTTATATTGTTTGATGAGCTTATGTATGTTATGTATGTACGGGGTAATGTAGGATATGAACGAACCGGCCAATCAAAATGATCAAATCTATCACTGTCCACAAAATAAATACGACTATCCAGCTGTTAGGACAAGTATGTCCTAATATCTAGATAATTAACTAATACACTATAATAATTGTTTTATAGTAATATATTATTATTATTATTATTATTATTATTATATGAACCTATAGAAGCTCTCTATGGAAACGGTGTACGCGAGTTAGGCCACAAAACTTTATGTATGACCACCAAACAGGGCGATCATAACGAGTACCTGCACTATGATGTCCATTCACTGTACGGTCTAACCGAAACTATGGCCACACAAAAGTACTGTTTTTTTTTAAAAAAAACTAATTTTAGTAAACAAGTAATTGTATTGAAGTATATACCCGATTGTTGTTACACCCGATTATTTAGGGCTATCCACGCAGCGACCGGTAAACGCGGGTTTGCCGTTAGCCGATCGACATACGTATCGTCCGGCCGTTACGGCACCCACTGGTTGGGCGATAATTTCAGTGTCTGGGATAACATGAAGTTCTCTATCATTGGTATACTTGAGTTCAATATGTTTGGCATTAATTTTGTAATTAATATTTATTTATTTTATTTTTGTTGTATTATTTTCTATAACACGATGTTCTATACAGTGTATTATACTGTAGACTGAAACACAAAGACATACACACATACACATAGACACACACATACATAGACTCACACATATAATAGATACATATATAGACAAACACACACACACACACACACACACACACACACACACACACACACACACACACACACACACACACATAGACACACACACATATAATAGATACATACATAGACAAACACACACACACACATACACACACACACAGACACACACACACACACACACACAGACACACACACACACACATAGACACACACACACACACACATAGACAAACACATTTACAAATAATAATAATAATAATAATAATTTTTTATATTATATTGTCGGCTTATATATGTACTGTACTCTAGGATATGAACGAACCGGCCAATCAAAATGATGATGTCTATCACTGTCCACAAAATAAATATGACTATCCAGCTATTAGGACAAGTATGTCACATCTGGATAAGTAAGTAACATATGCCTAACTGATACACTATAATAGTTTTATTGTAATTTATTATTATATGAACCTATAGAAGCACTCTATGGAAACGGTGTACGCGATTTAGGCCACAAAACTATATGTATGACCATCAAACAGGGCGACCATAACAACGAGTACCTGCACTATGATGTCCATTCACTGTACGGTCTAACCGAAACTATGGCCACACAAAAGTATAGTTTTGTTTTTAAAAAACTAATTTTTTGTTTGTCAATTAATTGTATTGAACTGTATACCCGATTGTTATTTTAGGGCTATCCACGCAGCGACCGGTAAACGCGGGTTTGCCGTTAGCCGATCGACATACGTATCGTCCGGCCGTTACGGCACCCACTGGTTGGGCGATAATATCAGTGCTTGGCCTCACATGAAATAGTCGATCCAGTCATGGCCAGACATGGACTGTAACATTGGATGGCAAACCATTACCATCAGAGATCAGAGTTCACGGAGGAGTGGCTCAAATACCCGTTAATATTGATTTAATCGGTAAATCGGTCGGCGAAAAGTAATGGTCATTGAAATGGAAACCCGTATTTTAATAATATTTGTAGTTAATTATATTTTATAATTATTTATAAACAAATATTGTATAATAAACTATTTTTTTTTTTAAAATAACAACTTTTTTTAATATATATTTTTAAATTTTTAATATAAATTATTGACTAAATTGTTCAAAAATATAATATCATAATAATAATAGAGATAAAAATATTTTTATATTAAAAAATAAATATTAGTTTTATTTAAAAAATAAATATTAGTTTTATTTAAAAAATAAATATTAGTTTTATTTAAAAAATAAATAAATAAATAAATACTATATGTTTGAATCGGAAACTTATAATAAATCTTTTATTCAGTAATTTTATTTTATAGGACTTAACTTATATGGCATTTATTTGGGGGGGAGGGGGGGTGGGTGAATTTATATTTAAATTTGGCAACAAAAAAAGTGCTATAAAAATTGTCGACCCCTCCTTAAGATTTTTATCATTTTACCCCACCCCACCCAACCCCTATACTTTCCCAAAAATCTAATATAAGTTTTATATATATATATATATATATTAATATATATATATATATATTACTTATACTAACTAATTATATATATATTTTAGTTTCTGGTATTACTTAAGACAGGATATCGACAAAAAAATATAAGTAATTTTAAACCACAAAAAAATTAAAAATTATTAATTAAAATTATGGATTGAAAACCATACACATAAAAAACACCTGTTTTTTAAAATATCAATTTTTTTTTGTTTGTTTGACGTCAATCAATCAAAAAAAAAAATCAAATATTTAATTTCAATAAATTTTAAACTCATATTTTTTTGTGTAGCAAAAAATTTTTAGTATATATAAGTGATGATAGTGTTGAATATTTATAAAAAAAAAATTAAATAATATCACTTTAATTTGTACACATAAAAAAAATTAAGTAAATTATAACTAACAAACAAAAATTGTTTTTAATTTTATTTAATTTGTTTTTAATTTTTTTTTTAAATAGGGATAACAATGAATCGTTTTGTTGTAGTTTTTATGGTTTCAATGTTTAGTGTTGTTATCATTGCTTTTCGTAAGTTTTTTGTTGTTGTTTTAAAATGTTTTAAATTTTCATTTAATTTTTTTTTTAAATAAGTATCAAGCACAATTGAAGCTGAACCTATACCTAAAGCTAAACCTATGGGTGGTCCGGCTATATAAATACTAACCAATATATAACACTATAAACAACAACAACAAACAGTTTTATTTTTGTTAATACACTTATATATATAAATAAAAATTAAAAATATTTTTTATATGAATTTAATTTTTTGTTGTTGTTGTTGTTGTTGTTGTTATTGTAATAATTTCTTAATAAAAAACAATGTATTGATTGATTGTTATAATTGAAACAAATAAAAATTATTATTTTTATTTTCTAAAAACTTTTGTAAATATTTTTTTTTGTTCAAAAAAATAGTATACTTTTATTTTATAGATCATCAAATTGAAGTTATATACAGTATATATATATATACATACAGTATAAATATATAGTATATATATACAGTATATATATATATACATACAGTATAAATATATAGTATATATATACAGTATATATATATATACATACAGTATAAATATATAGTATATATATACAGTATCAGGGTTGCTAAAGGGGGGGGGGGGGGTAAGACGTCTTACCCCCCCCCCTGAGATCGAGAAATTTTGGCTTTTACCCCCCTGGCCTGAAGCCAGAAAGTTAGGGGGCCCCCTACTAATTTTCGGCGCCGCAGGCGCCGAAAATTTTTTTCAATTATGTAAAATTTTATATTAAACAAAAAAATAAATATTAAATTAGTTTTAATATAAATTAATAGCTTATGTATAGAAAATAAATAGATAAAAATGCTTAATTACATCAATTTAACATTATTTACACTAGTTAGGGCACTCCACAAGCTAAAAAATAAATTCCCACCAAATTTTCAAAAAAATTAATGATATTTTATTTTATTTATAGCTGTTTATAAAAGATAATATATATTTTATTTCTTATTAAAAGTCGAAAACTAAGATTTTTAGCATAAATTTTAAAATAATTATATTTTAATATTTTTAAACTTTATATTAAAATTTGTTAGTTATGTGCTTTAAAAATAATAATAATAATATTAACTAAATATTACATAAATAGAGTTGGGGCACTCCACAAGGAAAAAAGCTCCCTAATAAATTCCCACCAATTTTCAAAAAAAATAATCAAATATTTTATTTTATTTTTTAGCCTTTATAAATGATAATATTTATATATATTATTTCTTATTAAAAGTAGAAAACAAATTTTTAGCATAAATTTTAAAGTTATTATATTTTAATATTTTTAAATTTTATAGTAAAATGTGTTAGTTATTTTTCAATATGAAATACTATGTAAAAAAATATTCTTAAATTAATTATTTAGAACTAATTATTTATTTCTGACAATTTTATTATTATTATTATTAAAACGTTTTAATAAATACAGTATTAAAATGTGTTAGTTATGGTTCAATATAAAATACTAAAAAAATATATATTTTTAAATTAAATTAATTATTTAGAACTAATTAATAATTATTTCTGCCAATTTTATTATTATTATTATTAAAACGTTTTAATAAATAGTATTATATCATTAATTTTTAATCAATAACTATTTTTTTTAAAATCTAAATAATATTTTTATTTAATAATTATAATTATATTTGTTATATATATATTTATGCAATTTTTAATATTTAGAAAACATTTTGAGTATTGAGAAATTAAGTTGAGAATATTTTTATTTGTTAATTTATTGAAAATTTAATGGGAATTTAGCGGGAATTTAGTGGGAATTTAGTGGGAATTTATTGGGAATTTAATGGGAATTTAATGGGAATTTAATGGGAATTTAATGGGAATTTAATGGGAATTTAATGGGAATTTACTCAAATTTGGCAAAAATTGTCGTTTAAAAATGCAATAAAAAATGTTCACCCCCCCCCTATACCCCCCCCCCCCCAAGCTTTTTCGAAAATTTTGCCATTTTACCTCCCCCTATACCCCCCCCCTGAAATCGAAAACCTTTAGCAACCCTGATACAGTATATATATATATATTATAAACTATAAGCGATAGACTCGACTGTCGGTTGGAATGTATGTATAAATAAAACAAATAACTAAATATTTTAATTAAATTTTGTAAAAAATATTTTTTAAAAATTTTTAGATGACTTTAGCGTCGATAAGGTCTCTCATGTGAACAGAGAGAGAGAGARAGAGAGAGAGAGAGAGTAGAGAGAGAGAGAGAGAGAGAGAGAGAGAGAGAGAGAGAGAGAGAGAGAGAGAGAGAGAGAGAGAGAGAGAGAAAGAGATTGTATTTTAGGACTCAGAAAAAACCGGTCAAACAGTGTTCCCCTATTTGCTAGTTATATCGGAAACGTGTTGTTTGGCTATAGACTGGTAGGGTATGTCCGCAACACTACTACATCAACTGGTGGACAGTTAGATGGCTCTGTCGCTTGAAAGACACGGCTCGAGCGCAGGTATTGAAAAAAAAATGATCACAAGTTGAGTCCGCGTACGGTTTGAATGGACATTGATCTGACCGATCGGGTAAAACTTGTCGACCCAATTGTCCGGACGCTATGGAAGTTCCTGTTCAGCAAAAACTTTCCGCTTTTTTAGTGGAAATCTACACAAAAAAAACTTCAATACAGTGTCACAGACATCTCAGGCGATGATAAACAAAATTTTTAGGTTTTTTTTCAATACAAATAATAATAATAATAATAAAATAATTTAAAACTTTTATTCAATGAAAATATATATGACATTTATTGGGGTGGGGAGGGGTGGGGATTCATAGTTAGATTTTATCAAAAACAACAATAAAATAGTTCATCCTACCCTATACCCCACCCCTGCCCTTAAGATTTTTATCATTTTACCCCACCCGACCCCACCCCCTATACCTTTCCTGTAAATATATATATATATATATAGTATTCAATGTTAGTTACCTTATATTACTTGAAGACAGGAAATCGACGACAAAAAAAATATATGTAATTTTAAACCACACAAAAAAAATCATTAAAAAAATTAAATTTTTATTGAAAAACACATTTTAAAAAAACCGTTTTTTTTWGAAAAAGTATGAAATTTTTTCGGTTTATTGTTGACGTCAATCAATAATCAAATATTTAATTTCATTAATTAAGTAAATTTTTTAAACACATATTTTTTTTTATTGAGTTACAACTATTATAGGATATATAAGTCCCGATAGTGTTTATAATATAAAAAAAATAATAAAAAATAAAATCAATTTTTATTAATATATATACACACACAGAGACACAAAAAATTAAGTAAATTTTTATTAACAAAAACTTTTAAAAGTTTTAATTTAATTTTTTTTAATTTTATTTAATTAGTTTTTATTTATTTTTTTTTGTTTAGATATAACAATGAATCGTTTTGTTGTAGTTTTTATGGTTTCAATGTTTAGTGTTGTTATCATTGCTTTTCGTAAGTTTTATTTATTTTGATTGATTGATTTTTGTTTAATTTTTTTTTTGTTTTAATTTAATTTTTTTTTCTATTTATTAAAAAAAACTTATTAATTAAGTATCAAGCACAGTTGATGCTGAACCTATACCTAAAGCTAAACCATTTGATTTTAATGGTCCGGATGTATAAATACTAACAACTAATTAACAACTATTAAAAAACAACAACAAAAACAAAACTATTGTTTGTTTTTTTAGATAACTTTTATATAATATAATAAAATGTTGTTTTTAAATCTGATTTTAATTATTTATTGTTTTTTTAATAATTGATTTTAATAAATAAAAAGAAATGTATTGAATTTAAACATTGATTGTTACAATTAAAACAACATTTTTTAAATTTGAATTTTCATTTTTTAAAACTAAATATTTTGTTTTTTCAAAAAGATCTACTTGTATATACTGTATATACTGTATATACTGTATTATTAATGTATAATTTTTCAACAACATAATAATTATTAATTAAGTAATTTAGTTATAATAAAACAAAAATAATATTTTAAAATTTTTAGTAATAATATTTTTTGCATAATAATTTATGTATTATTTTTTGTTATTTAAATATTTATTCTATTAAATTTAAACAAATTTAAATCTAACTATTTATTATAGTATATTATTTATTTGTAATAGCTACCATAGTATTTATGAAAAAAAAAATAATTATTGATTTAGTTAAAATAATAAATTTTATTTAATTTAAATAAATTTAATAATAAAATTAATAATAATAATTTTTTTAAAAAAAAATAATAATATTAATCATTAATTTTTAAAATATATTATTTTCAAAAATAATTAAAATTGAATTTATATTATTATTAATTTTGTTTTTTTAAAACGTTTTAAATTATTATTTAAAAAAAAAAAKATTTTTGTTTTTCAATTAATGATGTCTACCACCACCACCACTACCACCACTACATACATGTCCACAGCTATTGTAGCAATTGTTTTCATCTTCAAAATTATTGTCATTACCCCCGCAACCAGTATATAGAAACTGTTGGCACCTACCGGTGCCTGAATTGCAAAACCATCTAGGATATGGTACCATCCTGCACACTCCCTTATTGGACGGTAAATGACAATCTATTAATTTTAATAATATATAAATATTAATTTTTTTAAATAACAAAAATTATCATAAAAATTGTTAAAATATTTTTTTTTAAATAATATTAATTAAATAATATAAATAATAGATTGCATATATATATATATATATATATATATATATTTCGTGTATATTAATTCTAATAGGTCATTTAAAAAAAATAACTATGATTAGATCAGCTAATTTATAAATTGATAATTATTTTTACACTTTTTAAAAAACAATCGACTTTCAAAACATCTATCTAAAACATATAATTAATTATACAACAAATAAAAAATATGATAAATTATAACTAATTTAATTTTAAAACTATAACTATATTATTACCTAATTATAACTATAATTGTTTAAATAAATTAACTATATTGGTTAATTAAATTTTTTTTGTCAACAATTTAAATACAATTATTATTAATAATTTATTAAATAACAGTCTACACCCTCTATACACCCATTCCCACTATTGGCATTTAATAATTAAAAATTTTTATAATTATATATCTTATTTAATAATAGTAATAATAATAATAATAATTATACCTGGATTATAATTAGTTTTGTCCATATGATTTTTTTTGGGTAAAAATTCTATTTAAAAAACAAAAATAATAATAATTTTTAATAATAAAAAAATAATTATTTAAAATTTTAAAAATACAATAATAATAATAATAATTAATATAAATACTTTATATTTAGAGTTAGTTAGTTATAATTACCTTGATCATTTGAATCGGTCAACTGTTTACCATGCTTCCTACTACTACTACTACTACTACTACCTCTACTATATACCGGTGCTGATGATGGTTGGCATTTATCTGCACAGTTACTATAGCACATGGATTCACTATCATATCTATTATCATTGCCACCGCATCCACCATATGTAAACTGTTGACAGATACCTGAGCTTGAATTACAAAACCATCTAGGTACTATAGCCCTGCATCTACCTACATCAGGTGCTGATTGCAATCTTGATGATGATTGAGGTTAGGTTAGGTTAGAAACAATATATATATATATATCAGGGTTAAGTAAGGGGGGGTAGGGGGGGGGGGTAGGCCAAAATACCCCCCCCCCCCCCCCCCTAAGATCGAGAAATTGGGATTATATATAGACTTTTTGACCAAATTGAAAAAATTGTCGCTTAAAAATATATATATATACCCCCTAAAATTTCGGCGCCGAAGGCGCCGAAAATTTTTTATTGAAATTTATAAAAATTTTAATTTTAGTTGATACTATTTTAGTAAGTGTTTTTATGTTTTTAATATTTATAAAAATCTAATTATTGATTAAAAATAGTTAAAATAACGTTAAAAGTCTTCAAAAAATAACATTATTTTAATTAAAATAAACTAAAAAATTAAAAATTACCTATTTGTTGAAAAGAGTAATCATATTACAATTTAAATATAAGTTTAAGAAGTTAATAAAACAATAAATACTTATGTTTTTATTAATAATTTTTAAATTTTAAATAAAAAATTTAAAAATATTTTCAATTTTGTACTTAATATAATTAAACTTTAACGAAATTTGAGTTAAATAAGTAGTATTCAGTCAGTATTTGTATAAAAATAAAAATATATAACAAACTATAAACATTAAGTATTGTTTAAAAAATTAATTATGTTAAAAGTTAAAAATTATTAAAATACTAAAAATAACTCATAGTGTATCATTAATGCTTTTATCAACTATTTTTAAATCTTAAATACATTATTTTATTTTTTTTGTTAAAATTTAAGTTTTTATTAATTTAAAAAAATTTTTTTAAAAAATATTTATTTTTTATTAAAATTTAAATTTTTGTTAATTTTTAAGTTTTTTAAGTTTTTTTTATATTTTTGGAAATTTTACCTATTTTCCCGGGAATTTATACGGGAACTTGTGGGAATTTTATTGAATTTACATGGGAATATTCGGGAACTTAAGGAATTTTTAGGGAATTTTCTCTAGACCCCCCTTGATTTTGGATTTTTGAAAAAATTGCCGTTTAAAAATGCAATAAAAATCTTACCCCACCCAATACCCCCCCCCCAAGATTTTTTGAGAATTTTGTAAATTTTACCCCGGTCTACCCCCCCCCTAAAATCCAAAACCTTGCTTAACCCTGATATATATATATATTATGTATATTAATATATATGTTATAAACAAAAAGTGTGAATATTTGTTGTTATTGTTAATGATGTAAATAACAAAAAAAAATAATTATATATTTTTTTGTAAATCATATATAATTATTAATTTTTAAATATATATATTCATATCTATATTAAATAAAATAATTATTTTAGCCATTTTTTTGTTATTGAAACTTAGTATTAGTATTAAATGTTTTTTTTTAAATTGAAATTTATTGTAATATTTCAAACATATATATATATATATATATATATATATATAAATATTACCAATAACTATTTTTTATTTTTGTTTTTAATATAAATTCTATGTAAAAAAATTTAATTAAAAATTGTATGTGTTTTATCGGTTTAGTTTTAAAAACAAATTTAGCTAGTATAAATATTACAAATAATAATTTAAACTTAAAACAAAAACATACATTTACAGTATAAGCTAAATACTGTAAAAATATTTAGTATATATCATATACTGTAAATTGTTTTATAATTATAATAAATTATATTTTAAATAATTTTTAATTTTATAAAATACCTGTATTAGAATCTGGATAAACTTTGTTCATGTAATTTGTTGTTAAAACTTCTATATATTAAAAAAAATCAATTTTAATAATTAATAAGTTAATTAATTGTGTTTTTTATAAATTAAAATGTTATTTTTTTAAAATTATAATTATATTGTACATGTACACATATAAGTAATAATAATAATAATAATACCTGAATTATAATTAGCTAGATGACCATAGTTTCTATCTGGATAACTTATGTCCATATCATCATCATCATCATTTTTCAAATGAAATATTCCTATAGAAATATATTTATTATAATTATAATATAATTATAAAAACTAATAATAAAATAAATTTTAATTAAATATATGTATATTTTTCTAAAAAAAWAAAAAATATATTTATACTTTCAATTTGTCTCAATAGTCTAGCTTCATCTCTATTAGTTAGCGGTAATTTTTGAGCATGATAATTATTTGGATTAATTATAATTATCAACATCAAAATAATTAGAAAATAAATTAACTTGTGTTTAATATAATCAGCCATTTTGAATAAATCTTATTACTAAATAATAATAATAATATTTTATTTTTATTAATTTATATCAAATTAATATATATATAATATGTATATACTGTACATATAATTATAGAGTTCGGTAATTAACCAATATATGGGAAATTTCCAAATAATAACAACAAAATTTTTATTATTACTCTATCATTTAAAACAAAATAATATATTTTTTGTTAGTATAATAATTTTAATATTATTGATATATATGTATCAAATATAATAAAAAAATAGTGTAAATTTAGTAATACTATACAAATAATTCTTGAAAATCTAAAATATAAAGACAAAAATATATTAATTATTATTTGTTTTGTTTATTAGACCTATTTTTTTATATATCTTTTTTGGTTCAACAAGTGATAAACAAAAGAAAAAGTATATTTTCTGGGAATTTTCAAAAGGAAGTGTAAAATAAAAAATAGTAATAATATATTTAACGCTATATATACGGTATATATATATATAATACTTTATAATACATATGTTTATTTGATTTACAAAAAATATTACTCAATTTCATTAGCGATGATAAACATAATTTGTATGCAAACATAAAACATCAATTATTTAATAATAATTATTAATTAATTAATTAATTATTATTATTATTAAAACTAAAACATTTAATAAATAATTTTGACATTAGATTTGACACATCAATCGGTGGTCTTAATATATATATATATATATATATAGCGACCAATTGCTATACAAATAGCTACCCGTTTGCCGGTCGGGCAATCGTGTACGGTATGGGCGAAAATACATACCATTCCCTTTTGACATGACTTTACCAATTAGTATATATTTTTTAACTCTTTATTATTATTATTATTATTATATTTAAACAATTGTTAGTTTTTTTTTAAAAATAGTTAATTATACAATATCTGTTTATAAATAAATTTAATTAAAATATAATTATTATTATAAATATTATTAAAATGCGGGTTTCCATTTCAATGACCACTTTTCGCCGACCGATTTACCGATTAAATCAATATTAACGGGTATTTGAGCCACTCCTCCGTGAACTTTGACCTCCAATGGTAATGGTTTGCCATCTAATGTTACAGTCCATGTCTGGCCTTCACTACTGGACACTATTTCTATCAGTTTTATCAGTTGTTTTGTTTTGTAATTCAGTTTTTCAACCGTCAAATCCAATGTATTGTTTTCCAATGAAAACGTATAGTAATTATACTCCAGTTTCTCAATGGTATCAATACTGTCGCCGTCGTCCCAGAAAAAATCGCCGACAGCTCTGCCCGACTGATCGGGTAATACCAACAGATTTAGACCGCCCTCCCGAACGGTACGGGTATTGACGTGATTAGGTTCCGAACTAATTGGTAGTATATAACCGCCCCGTAGATGGACAGGTATCATACCGTTATCATCGATGACTACATAACCCGGTTTCGATTGATTTAGATTTAAATCATACCATACAGTGTTAGTGTCGGGTAAGTAAGCTTTGACTTGTTTTTGGCCCTAATTTATGAGATAATTAGCTATATAACTACCTGTGCTTTACAGACTAATACATACCTCATAGAGAAACGGTGAGACCAGTACTGCCGGTCCAAACATAAACTGTTCGTCAATTGAATGGGTATTATTATCAGTAGGAAACTCGTGAAACAATGGTCGGGCAACTGTCTGGCCCCTGGTATGGCCCTTATAGAACAGTGTATAGAAATAGGGTAGCAGTTTGTAGCGTAAACTGAATGCCACTTTCATGGCATCGGTAACCTCCGGATGTCCGGCTGTTATCCACGAGGCCGGGTCCTGATCTCGATTACCGATACAGTTATGATTACGACTGAACGGATAAAAGGCGCCCAATTGGTGCCACCGTTTGCACAGTTCGGGTGTAGTATTGCTAAGAAATCCGCATATATCTGGTCCGACCTGTTATTCAAAATAAAATTATAATAATTATTAATTTTATATTTTTTTCAATAATTATGTGTATGTGTATGTGTATGTGTATGTGTATGTGTATGTTATAGACACACAAAAAATTAATTAATAAATATTAATTACAAAATTAATGCCAAACATATTGAACTCAAGTATACCAATAATCGAGAACTTCATGTTATCCCAGACACTGAAATTATCGCCCAACCAGTGGGTGCCGTAACGGCCGGACGATACGTATGTCGATCGGCTAACGGCAAACCCGCGTTTACCGGTCGCTGCGTGGATAGCCCTAAATAATCGGGTGTAACAACAATCGGGTATATACTTCAATACAATTACTTGTTTACTAAAATTAGTTTTTTTTAAAAAAAAAACAGTACTTTTGTGTGGCCATAGTTTCGGTTAGACCGTACAGTGAATGGACATCATAGTGCAGGTACTCGTTATGATCGCCCTGTTTGGTGGTCATACATAAAGTTTTGTGGCCTAACTCGCGTACACCGTTTCCATAGAGAGCTTCTATAGGTTCATATAATAATAATAATAATAATAATAATAATATATTACTATAAAACAATTATTATAGTGTATTAGTTAATTATCTAGATATTAGGACATACTTGTCCTAACAGCTGGATAGTCGTATTTATTTTGTGGACAGTGATAGATTTGATCATTTTGATTGGCCGGTTCGTTCATATCCTAGAGTACAGTACATACATAAGCCGACCAAACCTTATTAAAATTATTATTATAAGTGCTTACAATCCATAGGGCGTCAAACTGTAGATCCTTATGCAATTGGCCGACCCATCGGATCCACCATTCATGTGTAACATTTTTGAAAAAATCCGGAAAAGCTGCCGGTCCTCGAGGCCATACCTTACCATACAAGACATCCCTATCCGACGGTACATTCGGCGGATTATACCTATCCTGTTTGGCTATACTTTTATCCCATTTGACATAAACATCTCGGTTATAGCCGTCCATAAATACGGGATTATCTTTTTCGACGGCCTCGATGGCCGGATCCAATATCAATGTCCAGTGCAAGTTATCATTCAATTTTGTTTCATGAATCAATTGCGGTAAACCAGCAAATGATTGTCTATTATAGGAAAAGTCATGGTATTGATCCATATAATCAATATCCATATACATGACATCCTATTTTTTTTTTTTAAATGTATCAATAAATAAATTGAAAATGTATAATCAGTTTAATATGTATTATACAGTATTATACTGTTTGTGGACAACAATAATAATAATTATACCAATAATAACATACCAGAGGAACGTTAGCTTTTTGATTGCGATCGATTACTGCACGCAAATCATCCGTATTTTTAAATCCCCAACGAGTCAACTGATAGCCCAGTCCCCAGAATGGGGGCAAAATTGGTCGACCGATTAGCGATGTATACAACTCGATCACATGACCCGGACTGTCGCCAACAAATACAAACATATCTAATACACCGCCCAGTGTTTTGAATGACAAACCCGGCTCAGGTAGTAATGTATACTCTATTTATTGATTTTTTTTTTTAAATTAATAGTTATTATTGATAATAATTAAATAAAACTATTTTTGAATAAATAATAATAATAATATCCTATTAGTCTAATACCCATAGCATTGCTGCTTAGATATAGTATGCCATGTGATTGACCATCACTTTCCAGACATGTATAAAACGGATGGACACCATAATAGTTGAACTGTTCCTAAAAAATATGTAATAATAATAATAATTAATATTATTATTGGATAAGTATTTTAATATATAGATTAAGTATATATATATATATTAATCATTAGGGATTAAGTCAAATAGATTTATGTAAAAATATTTATTTATTTATTTAATTGATTTTTACTGTACATACATCACCAGTAGCCCTGTCCTGTGTAAACAATGGGTATGTCTTATAGTTGGTAAAGTCATGTCTGAGGGAATGGTGTGTATTTTCGCCCATACCGTACACATTACCGGTCGGCAAACGTGTGGCTATTTGTAGCAATTGGTCGCTATATATTAGACCACCGATTGATGTGTCAAATCTGTGTATAAATTATTTATTAAATGTTTTAGTTTTAATAATAATTATAATTATTTTTAATAATTGTTTGTTTTTTGTATACAATTTAGTTTTAGTCGACTTTCGTTGTATTGAAAAACTAAAATCCTGTTTATCATCGCTAATGTCGACACTGTATTGAAGTTTTTTCGGATCAATTGGTTCAGTCTTTTCCACCAAAAGCGGAAAGTTTTGCTGAACAGGAACCTCGTATCGTCTGGACTTCGGATCAACCAGTTTTACCCGTACTATACGATCGGTCAGATATGTCCATTCAAACCGTACGGATTCAATTTGTGGCGAATTTTTCAATACCCGGCGAGCCGTATCTTTCAGCGACAGATCTAACTGTCCACCAGTTGATGTATTGCTGCGGACATCGCCTACCCGTCTATAGCCAACACGATTCCTGTCTAAATAGCAAATGGGAACACCGTTTGGCCGTTTTTCTCCGTCCCAAATACAACCTCTCTGTTCACATGAGTCTTTATCGACGCTAAAGTCATCTAAAAAATTATTAAATATAAAAAAACAAATATATTTTTTTTAAAAATTTAATTAAAATATTTAGTTATTTGTTTTATTTATTTATACATACATTCCAACCAACAGTCGAGTCTATCGTTTAGTGAACAGTCAATCAATTGATTGTTTAATAAAATTAAACACAAAATTAATTGTAATAATAATAATAATAATTTCATTATACATATAATTTTTTTTAAACAGTATTTATTTATAAGTAGTTAGTAATGTAATAGTAGTAGTAATAGTAGTAATAATAATAATATGATTGTATAATATTTTTTTCAGTAAATATAATTATAAGTTTATGAATGTTTTTGGAAATTTATTTATTTAAAACTTTATATTTATATACTATTATTTATATTACTATTACTATTATTTTGTTATTGTTGTATTAGATTGCTATTATCAGTTATAATATACTAATATACAGTACATATATAATATATATATACAGTATATATATTGTGTATCTACATATACAGTATATATATATATATATATATATATATATATATATATGATATATATTTTCCATTAGACTTTTATCACTTTTAAAAATTGATTATTTTAATTGAAGTTAATTTAAAAGCATAAACAACTTAAACATTTATATATATATATATTAAAATATTATATATAATTWATATATATATATATATATTATATCAATAAAATTGTTTGTCATATCTCTATCTCTATTAATTAAATCTATCAAATATTTTATGTATTATTTTTTATTTTTTATATATTTTCAAAATAAAAATTAATACTTTATTTTTAGATAATAATATCTAACATTTTTTATTGTTTGATATTTATTTCTATTATTAAATATGTTTTTTTTAAATCAATAAGTGGAATATTTTTTTTACAATTATATCAATTATTGTTGCAATTTAATTAAAATATATATTTTTTATTTTATTTTATAGATTATAAAAATTAATTGTAAAATAACTATTTAATCTAAAAAAAATTAATACTTATAATTTATGATAATAAAATATTTCAAATTTTTTAATTTTATCGCTTTTGTTTTTTTGTACAAAGTTTTGTAATATAAAAAATAGTTATATAATATCAAAATTTAGAAAAAAATTTTTAATAGAAAAAAACAAATTTTTATTTATAAATTAAATCATTGTTTTAATAAATTATTTTTTAATAGTAGTAGTAGTAGTAGTAAAAAATAATTATTTATAATATTTTTAATTTTTAGGTAATATGAGACTCCAATCACTTACATAATACATATCAAACATTAAATATATTTTTTTTAATAACAAACTTAAGGTAATATTACTGTTTTTTTAACTAAACATTACATTTACAATATTATTAATATAAATCATTAAATATTTATTTATTTATTTTTTTTAAAAAAATCACAATAATAATCAAATAAATAAATATGTTAAAATTTTATTAATTAATTATGTTTATTAACTACTATTTAATTATTATATCATCAATAATATCGAAATTATTAATATTAAACAACATATTTATAACAAATATATTAATTATTACATGTAGTAGTAGTAGTAGTAGTAGTAATAATAATAATAATCAATTAACAGCAGATAATACTGATTGCGCACAGGTATGCAAACAATATCCTAAATGTTTGGACAAGTGTCGCAACTACCGGTCCAATGGTATTAGTCTACCCTATTGTGGTCTGACCACTGTTGATGGCCGCCATAATCATGATGCTAATAGACTAAGCGGTGGTCATAAAACTGCTGACCGTATTGTCGATGGCCAGGAAGCCCTGAACCATGACTTTCCGTGGA
>NW_026533214.1:185000-242500 GCF_028296485.1 Oppia nitens | reverse complement strand
TGTCTCTCTCTGTCTCTCTCTGTCTCTCTCTGTCTCTCTCTGTCTCTCTCTGTCTCTCTCTGTCTCTCTCTGTCTCTCTCTGTCTCTCTCTGTCTCTCTCTGTCTCTCTCTGTCTCTCTCTGTCTCTCTCTGTCTCTCTCTGTCTCTCTCTGTCTCTCTCTGTCTCTCTCTGTCTCTCTCTGTCTCTCTCTGTCTCTCTCTGTCTCTCTCTGTCTCTCTCTGTCTCTCTCTGTCTCTCTCTGTCTCTCTCTGTCTCTCTCTGTCTCTCTCTGTCTCTCTCTGTCTCTCTCTGTCTCTCTCTGTCTCTCTCTGTCTCTCTCTGTCTCTCTCTGTCTCTCTCTGTCTCTCTCTGTCTCTCTCTGTCTCTCTCTGTCTCTCTCTGTCTCTCTCTGTCTCTCTCTGTCTCTCTCTGTCTCTCTCTGTCTCTCTCTGTCTCTCTCTGTCTCTCTCTGTCTCTCTCTGTCTCTCTCTGTCTCTCTCTGTCTCTCTCTGTCTCTCTCTGTCTCTCTCTGTCTCTCTCTGTCTCTCTCTGTCTCTCTCTGTCTCTCTCTGTCTCTCTCTGTCTCTCTCTGTCTCTCTCTGTCTCTCTCTGTCTCTCTCTGTCTCTCTCTGTCTCTCTCTGTCTCTCTCTGTCTCTCTCTCTCTCTCTGTCTCTCTCTGTCTCTCTCTGTCTCTCTCTCTCTCTCTCTGTCTCTCTCTGTCTCTCTCTGTCTCTCTCTGTCTCTCTCTGTCTCTCTCTGTCTCTCTCTGTCTCTCTCTGTCTCTCTCTGTCTCTCTCTGTCTCTCTCTGTCTCTCTCTGTCTCTCTCTGTCTCTCTCTGTCTCTCTCTGTCTCTCTCTGTCTCTCTCTGTCTCTCTCTGTCTCTCTCTGTCTCTCTCTGTCTCTCTCTGTCTCTCTCTGTCTCTCTCTGTCTCTCTCTGTCTCTCTCTGTCTCTCTCTGTCTCTCTCTGTCTCTCTCTGTCTCTCTCTGTCTCTCTCTGTCTCTCTCTGTCTCTCTCTGTCTCTCTCTGTCTCTCTCTGTCTCTCTCTGTCTCTCTCTGTCTCTCTCTGTCTCTCTCTGTCTCTCTCTGTCTCTCTCTGTCTCTCTCTGTCTCTCTCTGTCTCTCTCTGTCTCTCTCTGTCTCTCTCTGTCTCTCTCTGTCTCTCTCTGTCTCTCTCTGTCTCTCTCTGTCTCTCTCTGTCTCTCTCTGTCTCTCTCTGTCTCTCTCTGTCACTCTCTGTCTCTCTCTGTCTCTCTCTGTCTCTCTCTGTCTCTCTCTGTCTCTCTCTGTCTCTCTCTCTCTGTCTCTCTCTGTCTCTCTCTGTCTCTCTCTGTCTCTCTCTGTCTCTCTCTGTCTCTCTCTGTCTCTCTCTGTCTCTCTCTGTCTCTCTCTGTCTCTCTCTGTCTCTCTCTGTCTCTCTCTGTCTCTCTCTGTCTCTCTCTGTCTCTCTCTGTCTCTCTCTGTCTCTCTCTGTCTCTCTCTGTCTCTCTCTGTCTCTCTCTGTCTCTCTCTGTCTCTCTCTGTCTCTCTCTGTCTCTCTCTGTCTCTCTCTGTCTCTCTCTGTCTCTCTCTCTCTCTCTCTCTCTCTCTCTCTCTCTCTCTCTGTCTCTCTCTGTCTCTCTCTGTCTCTCTCTGTCTCTCTCTGTCTCTCTCTGTCTCTCTCTGTCTCTCTCTGTCTCTCTCTGTCTCTCTCTGTCTCTCTCTGTCTCTCTCTGTCTCTCTCTGTCTCTCTCTGTCTCTCTCTGTCTCTCTCTGTCTCTCTCTGTCTCTCTCTGTCTCTCTCTGTCTCTCTCTGTCTCTCTCTGTCTCTCTCTGTCTCTCTCTGTCTCTCTCTGTCTCTCTCTGTCTCTCTCTGTCTCTCTCTGTCTCTCTCTGTCTCTCTCTGTCTCTCTCTGTCTCTCTCTGTCTCTCTCTGTCTCTCTCTGTCTCTCTCTGTCTCTCTCTGTCTCTCTCTGTCTCTCTCTGTCTCTCTCTGTCTCTCTCTGTCTCTCTCTGTCTCTCTCTGTCTCTCTCTGTCTCTCTCTGTCTCTCTCTGTCTCTCTCTGTCTCTCTCTGTCTCTCTCTGTCTCTCTCTCTCTCTCTCTCTCTGTCTCTCTCTGTCTCTCTCTGTCTCTCTCTGTCTCTCTCTGTCTCTCTCTCTCTCTCTCTCTCTCTCTCTCTCTCTCTCTCTCTCTCTCTCTCTCTCTCTCTGTCTCTCTGTCTCTCTGTCTCTCTGTCTCTCTGTCTCTCTGTCTCTCTGTCTCTCTGTCTCTCTGTCTCTCTCTAATACCCCTATAATAATAATAATCACTTTTTTTTATTATTATAGCCACTCCTCGATATAAATTTCATCCGGACTCCCAGTTCTGTGCCCTATCCAGTCAGGCACCGGGTGTGGCCGGTATGGCCGGTGTTGTATACGATCCGGCAACCTATCGGGGCCCCTATCGTGGCGATTCGGGTGGCGGTTATATTGAGTATCAACAAATTGCTAATAATGCTAATAATAATAGGCGGGCCGTACTGTGCGGTATAGTTAGCGGCGGCGATGCCGACCTAATCAATCCAAGCGTACGGCTGACTCAAGTATCAAAATTCAATCAATGGTTAACCGAATCAATGAAATTGGATATACATTCAGTACATAATGTAATTGATATTAGAAATTAATTTTATAATCAAATATATATATATAAAAACAAAAATATAAAAAATTAATTATAGATAAATTCAAAAAAAAATAATTGTATGACTTTATTTATTTATTAATTTTTATTTTTTTTAGATAAATATAATTAAAATAAATTTTTAGTTTATTAATAATCAATTATTTTATTGTACAACTTTTTAATAACAAAAAAAAATAAAAATAAATATATAATATTTTTAAGCAACTAGAAAACATAAATTTAAAAAAATAAATAAATATATATTAAAATATATATTATAATAAATTTAAAAAAAATAAATAAAACATTTTTTTTAATTTAACATATTTTTTATATGATTATTAATATTATTATTAATATTATTATTATTTTATCTTATAGTTTATGTTAGGTTTTTCTCTCTCTGCGCTAAACACGACTTATCCAGTTTGTCGACACACCTACAGGTTCGGGTATCCCTTAGCAAACCGGGTCGACAGTCACAATTGCCGGGCATACGACACTGTTGGGGACACTGGGGTTCGGGTCGGGCACAGGTACGCTGACACAGTCGGGTATCGCATTCGTAGAAAATTTCGTCCTTCCTGTCGCACAGTACCGGCTGCTGGCACTGTTGGCCGACAACACACCGGCCGGTACGCAAGTCGCGGACAGTTCCCGGCCGACAGTCGTAGTTACCCGGTTTCAGACACTGGCCGGTACAGTAGGCCGTCGGGTTGGCACAGGTACGGTTGCATTGACGAGTTGAACAGTCATACCAGGCCTCGTTGTCGTGATCATCGCACTGCGGGCGTATACAGTGGCGGTCTAACCCATTATACACAAAAATATATTAGGCTACTGGTGCTTAAATTTTAGCATGCACACATTTTTTTTTTGGGGGGGTGGGGTGTGGTGTGGCGGAGGGTTACTTACTGGGACAGTACTCCAATGGTATACAATCGCCACCTAATCGGTCCAACACTTGTCCCCGTTTGCATACTGGATGGCAGCCAGGGTTACATTTTTTCACTGGACACGGTTCGGGATCGGGTTCCGAACAAGTGGCCGGACACGGGTTAGTGCACTGGCATCGGGTGCCCAGTGGACACGTTTTTGGACAAACTGTTCAATAATTTTTTGATAAATAATAATTTTTTTTTCTAAATTTTTGTTGTTGAATACCTGGCCTATTAGGTTCGGGTTCGGGTATTGGCGACGGTGGTGGCACTGGTAGTGTTGGTACTGGTGGTAAGTGTGGTATTTCCGGTTTGGCCGGGCAACTTTGCAACGGGATACAGGTGCGATTGTCGCTTAGTACATAACCCTGAGCGCATATACAGGCCGGTTGACATACGTATATAGTACACGGCCGGCGGTTTGGTTCGCGACATGTTGGCGGACACGGGTTAATACAGCCGCACTGATAGCCTGGTCGACATCGTATAGATTTGCACTCTAGTTATAGATTAATAGTAGTAATAATAATAATTAAATAGTATTTATAATGAATACTAGAGCTGCAAAAAAAACGGGTCGGTTTTGTGTTTCAATGTGTGTGTGTGTATAACTCACCAATGGGTTGGTTTTCGGGAACTGCTGGCGGCAGATGTACTTCGGGAACACCAGTTTCGGGTAACGGTTTTACCGGCGGTTTAGGTCTGTGTTCGGGTAATATTTCGGGTATCGATGGTCTATGTGGTGGTGGTTGTACTTCAGCTGTTGGCGGTTCGGGTCTCGGCTTACGTGTAGTAGTAGTGGTAGTATAGATTGGTTCGGTTTCGGCCGTGACCTCAGGTCGTGGCCGTTGAGTAGTAGTAGTAGTGATTGGTCTGTGCTGTTCGGGTGTAGCCTCTGGTCGTACCTGCGGTGGTTGTGGTGGTCTATGTGGATGAGTCTCGGGTTCGGGTCTGCCCTGAGTAGACTCTGGACGCGGTCTACGAGTAGTAGTAGTTGTAGTAGTAATGGGCGGCCAATGAACCTCCGGAGCTGTCGGTTCGGGTCTCGGTCTACGTGTTGTAGTTGTCTGTGTTGGTCTGTGAACTTCGGGTATGGTTTCGGGTCGAACAGGTCTACGACTAGTAGTAGTACTACTTATTGACGGAATTGTTACCCAAATGTCTTCTTCGCTGCCTTCGTCGTAATCTTCTTCAGCTTCGGGTTCCGGGTTTACGGGTTCCCACTCCTGGTTCGGCGGGTATTCGGATTCGGGTGTTGGAGGCGGCGGTGGCGGTGGTGGTGTTTGTTTAGGCGGTGTCGGCGTTATCCATGTGTGATGAGTCCACGGTTCGGGTCGCTGAGTCGGCCGACGTGTAGTAGTAGTAGTAGTTATTGGCGGTGGTCTCCACGTTTCGGGTCGTACGGGTGCTGGAGGTCTGCTGGCTGTAGGTCTGTAATGCGGCGGTGGTGGCGGTCGCGACCACTCGTTATAACCTTCGTCGCTATTTTCCGGTTCGGGTGGCCACTGATTATTATTACCCGATGATGGTGGTGGTAGCGGTTGGCCACTATTGTCTATCCAATTGGTGTTTGCCCAGTCATCGTATTCGGATTCGGGTTGCGGTTGCGGTTCGGGTTTGGATTCGGATTCGGGTTCCGATTCGGGTTCTAATTCTATCTGCGATTCCGGCGGCGGTTCGGTTGGAAACTCTGGGTTAGGTTTGGCGTGAGTTTTACCGTTGTTTTTATGGCCAAAAAATTCAATATCTTGGTTGTCGACGATTGCATTACTACTGGTTTGAGTGGATTCAGTGGTGGAAAATGTTTTACTAATTAATATTAGATTTAAAACACATATCAATAATTGTGTTATAAATAAACTATTCATAACTATAATTGATTATTAATAACAGTTATAAAAACTAATTGTTATTATTATTATTATTAGTAATTATTTTAGATTTTAGTTAATTAAATGATAGTTTAGTTTTTACAAAACTATATAAATATATTTAAATAATTATTTACATTTAGTTTATATGTTTGAAATAAATTAAATATTTAAAATTTATATATATATATGTAGTTTAGTAATTAGCATACTATATATATTAATATATAATATGTAAAATAAATTTGTTTATTTTTTAATTTTATAAAACTAATTTATAAGTCATTGGCTTATATTTATTTATTTTTATATTTTATATAAAAGTTTATAAACTAGTGAATAGTGTAAAATAGTGAAAGTGTTATTTAATTAATTAATTAATTAAAAATAATGTTGTTTACTATTTAATAATATTATTTTATTTTTCTATTATTTTTTGTTTAATTTGCATATTTTTTTGTAAAACACATTTAGTAAAGTAATTTACTAAATACAGTATAATATTAGACTTATATTTTATAAAATTTAATATTTTAACTAAAGTAAACTTTTATATATATATATATTTTTATAAAACTAAATATTTTTTATATTTTTAATTTATTTTAAATATAAACATTTTTTTAAAAATTAATAGATTAAATATATTGAATATTAAAATATGCAATTGATATTAAAAAGTTTTTAATAAGTTTTTTTTATAACTAAATTAATATTATTAAATTTTAATTAAAAAAAATATTAACAAAAAAATAATAAGAAATCACACAATAAAATATAAATTGCAAACAAAAATATTTTTTATTACATTTTATTGAAACAATTATTTATATAAAAAATTATATTCAATAGATTGTAAATAAAAACAAAATAATATTCATAATCATAATAACAAATAATAATTATAACACAAATTAATTATTTGAAACAAACAAACAAAATAATAATAATATCAATGAAAAAAAAATCAATTATTTTTTAATATTGAAGGCCTGGTTGTTGTAATGCTGTTTGAATTGGACATTAGGTACCGCCGATAGACGGGCGACGTTTTGATGGACAGGTGCGGCAATTACTTCACGGTTACCAAAATCATGGGCAGCGGCGGCACCGGTATTACCTTTGATAAAACTGTATTGAAAGGAGGCGGGACCCGATTGAAAGCCATACTTTTCGCCGGTTTGCTCGATAGTATAGTCGCGGCTATACTCGGGAACGGCACCAGAAACGCCAGTATATGCACCGTATGTTTTCGGTACGTATGCTTGTTGTTGGCGGACACCGTATGTCTGGGGAACATATGATTGTTGGACACCAAAGGTCTGGGGAACGTATGCTTGTTGTTGTTGGACACCGTATGTCTGGGGAACGTATGCTTGTTGTTGTTGTTGGGGTAGATAGTTATTATAGTAGGAGCCATAGTTTAGACCATTGCCAACAACATGAGGTACGGGTGTCTGGTGGACAATTGGATTGACACCACCGTAGTCGGAGACTACCTGTCCAGAGACAGCTGCTGCTGAAAGGGCTAGAAGTACCAGTGCGTACTGTAAAGTAAAACAAACAAAAAAATAAAACATTAATTAACTATTAGCTAACTAAGCTAAACTATTAGTTTAGTTAATAATACCATTTTTTTTGATGATATGTAGGGATCAGTGTTATATAATGGACAATAAATAGCTGTTTAGTGATGGTGTGAGTGAGGACTGGTAGGTAAACTACTAGACCTTATATACTATCGGGAAAAAAAATTTTGTTAACAAAAAAAGTAACCTTGAGACAACTGTCCCCTTCCCCTCCCCTTCCCCTCCCCTTCCCCTCCCCTCCCCTCCCCTCCCCTCCCCTCCCATCCCTCTCTCTCTCTCTCTCTCTCTCCATGAGCCACACGAGTGTATGATATTATATAATAATAATAATTTTTTTGCTTATATTTAGTTTTTTATTGACCAAAACTTTTTTATTTTTTGTATAAAATAAAAAGTTTTATTTTTAGGGATAATATTAATATATAATAGCTATTCAATTGGGAATAATTTTTTTTTTATTTTATGGCACTGTATATGTATACTAATTAATATTATATAACTTTTTGTATATTTTTGTTTTAATAATCTTTATATACTTTATATTAATATATAAATAATTTTTTATAATATATGTAAAACATGTACTATATTTTTCCAGTGAAAAAAAATATATATATAAAATCTAAAATCTTTTTTTTTCTTCAAAACTAATTATCATTTATTATTTTATTTTTAGTTTTTATTTTGTTTTTCAATAATAAATATATATTGATATATAATTTTGATAGTTATGTACTAAACATGTGTGCGAAAAGTTTTCCATTTAATTATTATTATTATTATTATTATTATTGATAATATATAGTAAAAGTTTTTTTTTATTTCAATGTCCATAACATTTACATATATATTTAAGTTTGTATTTAACTTTATATATATATATATATATAGATTTGATGTCAAAATACGTGACCAGAGTTTACAATTGTATAGCACATACATACATAAAAAACATACGTTTCTTTTCAAAATAATATTAATAATAATAATAATAATTTATATGTGATATATATTTTATATTTTATTATTTTCTAATTACTTTTAAGTAGACTGTATGGAGAAACACAAAAAAAATGATAGAAAAGATTGATTTTTTTTTGTTTGTTGGTAACTAGTGTTTGGTCAGAGAGAGAGAGAGAGAGAGAGAGAGAGAGAGAGAGAGAGAGAGAGAGAGAGAAGAGAGTTAGAGGACAGGTATGTATAGAAAGTTTTGGTAGTACTGAATGAAAGTCATAGATATATATATAGAAAGAAAGAAAGAGAGAGAGAGAGAGAGAGAGAGAGAAAGAGAGTTAGAGGACAGGTATGTATAGAAAGGTTTGGTAGTACTGAATGAAAGTCATAGATATATATATATAGAAAGAGAGAGAGAGAGAGAGAGAGAGAGAGAGAGAGAGAGAGAGGAGACCGCTTGACAACAATAACTACTATTACACTGTTTTATATATATATGTTTTTTTTGTTAAACAGTTGAGAACCGGCATATCTAGTATGCACCTGTATGTTTAACACTACCAGGGTTAAAACATTTTATTATTAATTGATAGTGTATATGGTCATAAAATAAATAAATAATTACTATTTTATATGGGGGGCTTATATTTTTTTCTACATAGATACTACTATTTTTTTATGGTAGAGGTGATAGGATAGGTTGAAACTTTTTTTTTGTTTTTTGTTTTTTAATTATAAATAAATTAAAATATATAATATGATTACAATGTATACATATATTTATATATATACAGTGTATATAAATCATTATAAGTCGGCAATTTATTATCTATAGTATTATAATATATATACCTGTATTATGTAATACATAGGTATATTAAATTGTTATGAAAAATGTATGTATTTATTGCTATATACTGTTTATATAATAAAATTTGAAATTATAAATTTTTTATGATTTATTAATACAATCTAAAGATTTTCATCATTATTTATTTTATTTTTTTGATTCAACATTTATGATTTATTTAGCTGAAAATAATTTTTATTATTACTATTTAAAACTTAAAATTAATAATTATTTATTAATTTTTTTAATCTATTAATTAAATCTAGTAATTATATTATTATTTTTTAGTTCAATATATTGATTTCATTATTTATTTATTTTTAATATACATTACACACATAACTATTTTATAAAACAATTAATCGCAATCAAATAATATTGAGAAATAATAAAAAATATTTAACAATTATTATTATTATTATTATTATTATTATTATTATTATTATTATTATTATTATTATTATTATTATTATTATTATTATTATTATTATTATTATTATTATTATTATTATTATTATTATTATTATTATTATTATTATTATTATTATTATTATTATTATTATTATTATTATTATTATTATTATTATTATTATTATTATTATTATTATTATTATTGATAATAATAAAAATCAGCTAAATAAATATTTGTAAAAAAAATTTGTAATATCATTCATAAATGTCAATGCTAAATATTTTTGTAATTTGATATATCTATCAATAGTTATAGAGATAATAAAACTATATATTATAAAAATACAATGTATTTTTTTATAAAAAAAAATTAATAAAATTTTATTATCAGTAAATTGAAAACATTATAATCTTTAATTTATTAAAGTTCATATAATCAATAATTACAGTACAATATTAGAAATAATTTTATCATCAAATAAAATATTATATTAAATATTATATCGTATATAGTTTTTTAAGGCACAAAATTGTTAAAATTTAGGAAAAAAATTATTATTAATAAGTTATACTAAAATAAAATAAATAATATTTATAATTGAATTATAGAAAACTATAATTATTAATAATAATAGTATTATTAATATTAATAATTATGGCATTATTTCTCAATATTAATAATAATAATAATAAATCAATAATAAATGGTTATTTGAAAAAAAAATTATTATTACCTGATTTAAGTACAAAGTTTATAAAATATTTTTACAAAAAAATTATATAAAAATGCCAATAAATATTTGAAATAATACTTAAGTATTTATTTTAAAATTTTATATTATTTATTATATTATTTATTTTGTTAAAAAAAACTTTTAATAATATCCTAATGTTTTTTTAAACATAAAATTAATATATAATTAATCAATTATTTATTTATTTTTTTTTGGAAAAAAATTATTTATTTATTTTTTTAAAAAAGATATAAAAAATGAAAAATATATTTATTTTTATAATATTAATTACAATACAAGTGTTTTGTGTTGATTTAGTCCCAAAAACAACAACTACAACAACATTTGATCCGAAAATATGTGAATCATTGCCTGAATTTAATACCAAAATCCGTCAACAAATTGCCAACATTTCCGCCGACGTCCAGAAAATCATTGACTATGTGGTCAACGATGACGGCCCGGACAGTGGCCTAACCTATAAGGAGTTAGAAAAGTTTGTCGACCAGTTTGGCTCCCGTTTTACGGGAACTGCTAATCTTGAGTCGGCCATCGACTATATGGTTGATCGATTGAAACGGGAACGACATGATAAAGTTTATACCGAAAATGTTACCGTTCCTGTTTGGGTATGTATGATATACCTGTCCATCAAATCATACGACTATTACTAATACTATTTGTAATATATGTTATGACAGATACGTGGCAAGGAATGGGCACAAATGGTCAGTCCACGTAACAAACCGCTAAACATATTGAGTTTAGGCTACAGTGTCGGTACCAATGGATCAGTACTTACCGGTGATGTTATAGTTGTCAAAACATTTGATGAACTAAATAGACGATCACAGGAAGTCCGGGGAAAGTTTGTTGTCTATAACTATGATTTTGTTAGCTATTTTGAATCAGTTCAATATAGAGAATATGGTGCCAGTCGTGCGGCACAGTACGGTGCTATCGGTGCACTGGTAGGTATTTTTTTTTTAAATTATTATTATTAGATTTTAATTTTTTTTTTGAATACATACTAAATTGTATATTAATTTACTTTTTTTTATCAATCAATAGATCCGATCGGTGACACCGTTTTCAATCAACTCACCGCATACTGGAGGACAAAGTTAGTATAGTATAGTATTATTATTATTTTAATTATCAATACTG
This sequence comes from Oppia nitens, assembly GCF_028296485.1. Taxonomy (NCBI): domain Eukaryota; kingdom Metazoa; phylum Arthropoda; class Arachnida; order Sarcoptiformes; family Oppiidae; genus Oppia; species Oppia nitens. Next base: position 231,357 of record NW_026533214.1, on the reverse strand, counting down.
TATTATAATAGTATAAAAATTATTATTATTATTATTACATTTTTTATGATGTATGATAGCCTACGCTAATAATGTTACGAAAATACCGGCCGTCAGTATTACCGTAGAAGATGCCGAACTGTTTGGTCGATTGGCTGGCCGTGGTATCAACATTACGGTCAGTCTATCAATGGAGGCCCATATGAATGGTGTGGGCGTATCGAGGAATACTATCAGCGAGATTACCGGTTCAAACAAACCGGATGAGGTATTGAAACAATTTTTTGTTTGTTTGTTAAACAATAACATTATAGCTATAAGTGTTGTTATCAAACATTTTTCTATAAACAATTAGGTAGTACTAGTATCGGGTCATCTGGACTCATGGGACGTAGGACAGGGAGCCATGGATGACGGCGGCGGTGCATTCATATCATGGCGGGCACTGTCGGTCATCAAAAAACTTGGTCTCCGACCGAAACGTACTGTACGATCGGTGCTGTGGACGGGCGAGGAAATGGGTCTAATCGGTGCTAAACAGTACACACAGGTATGTAAACACTGTACTGTTTAATAATAAAAACTTATTAATAGATAAAAAAAATTATTTATTGATTTATTAGCAACACTTGTCTGAGTTAAGCAAAATAAGTATAGCTATGGAGTCGGACATCGGGACGTTTACGCCGACGGGTATAACCTATTCGGGCCAAAACCCGACCGCACAGTGTATTGTCAATCAAATACTTCAATCGTTGAAACCGATAAACGCCAGTCAGTTGAGGATCGGTAGCGAAGGTTCCGATATTGAGCTATTGATGGGTAAAGGAGTGCCCGGCAGTAGTCTAGACAACCGTAACGACCGATACTTTTACTTTCATCATTCGGCCGGCGATACGATGACCGTCGAGAATCGGCGCGATCTGGACTTATGTACGGCCGTATGGGCGGCCACTGCCTACGGGTTGGCCTCAATCGATGACCAATTGCCCCGATAATAGTAGACCGAAAAATATATATATATATATTTTTTAGTCTAATTATTCAAATTAAATACAACAACAAAAATGTAAATTTAATTTTTATCAGTTATTAGATTTATTTGATTAATAGTTACTTAAATGAAATTTTTTAGATATTTATTTAATTAATTAATAAAAAAAAATGTGTTAATATTTAAAATCTGCTTAAATCAAATAATATTTAAGTAATAATAATTTTAAAAATTAAATATACTATATATTTTTTGTACTAAACAAATATAAATTGAATAAACTAAACAAATAAAATTTAAAAATTTTAATTTTTATAAATGCTAAATATATTATTTTAATATTAGATATATATTTATCAATAGTTGAAAAATGTTTTGATATTACTGTGTATATATATATATATATATATATATATATAAACTAAAACACAATGTGTTTGAAAATTATTAATAAATATTTTTAAAAGTAAACATTAATACTAACATTTGAATGTATTTTTTTGATACTATAGTATTCATTATTTTTCAATTAAATAGTATTTAATTATTTTATATCTCAATATATTAATTGATAAATATTATAAAATCAATTAAAATATAATTAATACTTTATTATTATTATTTTTTAAAAGTGTTATTTGATTATTTTTTTAAAAAAATTGAAATAAAATAAAATAGTTTTTATAATTATTATTTTTAATACATAAATATTATATTTTTAAATAAATATGAAACCGTAACTTAAGTTGAAAATAACACCAAAAATAATGATAAAAATTATAATATTTTTTTATTTACTTAAATCTACTAAAAAAAAATAATTTTAGTTAGTAATCATAATTATTGTATATTAATTATTATTAGTATTTTATATGATATTAATTATTAGATATATATTATACCAACAACAACAAAAAAAAACTATAAATTAATGTTAAGTAAAATAATTACAATTAATTTATTATTGTTGTTGTTGTGTTTCAACACAAATGTTTGGACGACCATTGAAATGGTTGACTACCCGAACATAACTGTCCCTCAGTGTGGTATCGGTCGACAATCATTGCTTGGAAACGGCAAATGTTTTCAATGGTTATCCCAATCTAATCAAAGTCTAACCCATGATGTGAATAATGGACGCAATCCAGGACCGGGTGAAGTGCCGTTTGCCGTATGGGTAGACTGACCACCCAATTTATTAGTAAACCTGTATAATAGTATAAAATTATTATTTTCACCTGTATTTTCCTGTATATTAAATATTATATTCCTGTATGTTAACCTGTACTTAAATAACTATATTTTCGTATAAATTTATAATATAAATTAAGAAAAATTTTAATTTAGATACTATAATTATAAAAAAAGTTAAAATTATTTTATATTGAACATGAACAATTTTAGAAATATTTATACATTTTTTATATTTAAACAAATATTTTAAATATTTAAACTGTATATTAAAAATACAAGCAATTTTTTTACTAACAAATCTTAATTCATAGTTATTCTATACTTTTATTAATCAATTAGTTTTGCATATTTTAAAACTGTATATTTTATTATACAGGTTAGCCCTCTCCTGTCGCCTGTATTAGACTCTTGATTCCTGTATAATACAGGCGGCACCTGTATGGGTGGTCAGTCTACGTATGGGTTGTACGCAAGGAGTAAATACCATTAAAAAAAATATTATTTATTTTTTCTAACAACCAATAGTTATAATAATAATAATAATAATAATAATAATAATTTTAAATTAAAATTATTTTAATATTTACTATGACTAAAAAACTAATTATAGTAGAAGTTATGGATCGGGTGTTATAATAAATAAACGATGGATAATGACTGCCGCACACGTATTATAGTAAATATATATATAATCATTATTTAAATAATATATATATATATATATATATAGTTAAATATAATCAGAGTAAAGCAATGGGGGGGGGGTAGGGGAGTAAAGCCAAAATATCACTCTATGATGATCGCGATTTTGGAATTTTACCCCACCCCCTCCCTCACCCCAAACATTTTGACCAATTGGGAAAAATTGTTGCTTAAAAACAAAGAAAAAATACTCACCCCCCCCCTGTAAAATTTTGACACCTATATTTTAATAGTTTATAAATTTTAATTGATACTATTTTAATGTTATTTTAAAAATTAATATATAGACTATTAAGTAAAATAGTGAAAAATTTCGTCTAAAAACTCATCTAAAAATTAAAATATTCAACTATAAAAAAAAATTAAAAATATGGTTACCCATTTGTCAAAAAGTCAGTAAGTTTAAATTTAAGTTAAAATTATCAAGATAAATAATAAAGATAGTAAAAACAATAATTAGCTGCTTATAAATACAATAAAAAGTGTACACCCTACTTTAAACCACCCCTCAAAAAATTTTTTTTTTAATTTATAAATATACCACACCCTACTCCTCCCCCCCCCCTAAAATCCAAAACCTTGCTTAACCCTAATATTCATTAATATATATATATATATATACAGTATATACTGTATACTTTATAATATTTAATTCAATTATCATAATTTAATTATTTAAAGTATTAATTATATTTTTAACTACACATATAATTTTTTATTATAGTTTAATTATTTAATTACTTATAAAAATCGGACCGTATAATAATCGTGTTATCGCCTGATATATATATATTGCAGTGTTTTTTGTTCAGTTAGTTTACTTTCAAAAAGTTTCAAAACAAAAAAAAATTCAATTAAAGGTTTAAAATTTTATTTTCTCATAAAAACTAATTAATTGTAAAAATCCTAAAATATAATAATCATTTTTTTGTTAATTTGAATTTTAAATTGTATTTTTTTTAAAATGCTATTTGACATATAAATATTTTATAAAAAACAAACATGATAAATTATTATTTTTTTAATTATCCAGTTCATTATAATGATGCTATTGAAAAATGTTTTTTTTTTGATATTTGTGTACTAAAACTAAAACACAATGTGTTTAAAAATTATTAATAAATATATATTAAATTAAACATTAATACTATTTTTTTTAATACCTATCTTATAATATTCATAATAAGTGTAAAAAATTTAATCATCAATGGAGACATAAAAAAAATTTAATTTTAATTTATTTTAAGAAAATTGTTTATATGTGTGATATTAATAAATATTATTTTTTTTTAAATACCATATGTTATAATAGATATCATTTACGTAATAAAAATAAAAATAATAGTAATATAATGACATACAAAACAAACACAATTATACATTACTTTAATATACAAAAATTATTTATTTAACTTTTATTTATTTTATTTTTTTTTCGAAAAAAAACTAAAATTTTGTTAAATCGTAATTTATATTTAATTTGCAAAAATATAAAATAACAAACTTAATATAAATTAGTTTTATTTTATTTAAAAAAAATAAATTTTATTATATATATATTAAGTAAGAAATAAAACTTTGAATATTATGTCATTCTATAACATGATATTTTGAATATTTTTAAAAAAAATTAAATTAAAAATTTTTTAAAAATACTTTTTGAAATATTTTATTTTCAGTTAGTTTTGCTTCAAATAGTTAGTCAAAAACAGTTGTTAAGAGAGAAAAAAAATTAATTTTTAATAAACAGAAAACTAAATAAATTAAATTATTTTTTGTTTTGTTTTCCTAAATACTATTTTAAATCAAACTCAATATAAAGTAATAATTATTATTTTTTTAAACTTTTAATTTCTATTTTTTAATGCTATTTAAGATATAATTATTAATTTTTTAAATAAGCATGTTAATTTTTTTTAAATTTACAATTTAATTAATTTATTCAAATAAAATGGCTAAAATTATCCAGTTCACTATGATGATGATGGTATTGATAATGCTAGTGATGATTACCTGGATGATTGATGTTTGTCATGGATGCGACCCAGGTTTTTATGATTGCGGATATAGCAATTGTCCTTGTATGTAATTAATAATAATAACTAATTTATTAAACAAGCACAATTAAACACATTTGTATTGTAATATATTTAAAACATTATATATAAACTAAAAATTAAAAAAAACTAAATATACTAGATCAAAATTCATATCAAAATTAATGTTACATATGTTTGTATATATATATATTAAAAAATGTTTGTATATTCATTCAATTCAATTTACCAAAAAAAATTGTAATTATTTAAGTTATTATACAATAAAAACTAATATGAATTAATTGTAAAACAAATTTTTGTTAAAATTTTATTTAATAGTATTAAAACCTAAAATAATATTTTAAATTAAAATTTAGATTTTTTATTCTTAAATTTGATAATTAAATAATACTAAAATAAAAAAAACATTAATATATATACAGTATAGTAATATATTTAATACTATTGTTAGATTTAAATAATATATTATTATTAATATTTTAAAAACAATAGATATATAATCTTAAATATGGCTATAAATATCCGATTCAGTGAAACCCAGTTATCAATCGGCACTATATTTGATGGCTAACTGGCCGTACGGCCCGTATGTGTGGACACTACAGGCCACGGTTGGCCTCAATCGATGACCAATGATTGACCCGATAGGAGACCGAAAAAAATGTTAATATTTTTATTATTAATTTAATATGAATTTGTAATTAATATAAAATATTATTAATTGTTATGATTAATGATTTTACACTTTTCTTAAAATTAATTAATTAATTATTAGTTAAATATATTGTTTTTAAAAAAAAAATATTTTTATATGTATTTAAACATAAAAATGTGGAATTTTTCTAAACAATAATCAAATTGAGAAATAATTAAATTTATTTTTTTTTAATTTATTGTACTTAAAAATATATATTGAATCAGTTAAACAAATAAAAAAAACTAAATTGAATTTCAATAATAAATCTCATATTAATCTAAATATTAATTAATAGATATATCAATTAATAGTAGTTGAAAAATGTTTTGATAATATATATATATATTGATATATTATATATACTATATATATATATAACAACTAAAACACACACACACACACACAATGTGTTTGAAAATTATTAAACAATTTTTTTTATCAGATATTTTTAAAATCATATCTTAATATATCAAAGTTCATAACAACAATAATTACAGTAATATATTAGATATTAGCAATAATTTTCATATACAGTATATGTTAAATATTTTTATTTATTTATTTTTTTTAGGCACAAAGTTGTTAAGTTTATTATAAGTTTAAGTGAATTATTATTTTTAAAAAAAACCTAATATTTAGTATCAATAGTATTATTATTATTATTATTATTGTTATCACATTTTACTCAATTATCTTTTTATTTTAAATGTGTTTATCAATAGTGTAAATGTATTAATGAAAAAAAATCAGTTGATTAGTGTATATAAAGTTTATAAATATTTTTACAACAAAAATATTAATATTAATGTCAATAAATAATTTCAAACTAAACATTAAAACACTTAATATTAATATTATTTATTAGTTTCATATATTTTTAAAACAAAAATTATTTTAATATTATTATAATAGAGTTTAATAATATGTTTTATTGTAGATTTTTTTTAAGTATATGATTAATAAAATATATTTTGTTTAAAAAAATACACAAATATTTATTTAATTATTTTATTTAATTTTTAAACAAAATAATAGAAAATATGAAAAATATTTTTAGTTTTATAATATTAGTAACAATACAAGTGTTTTATGTAGACTTAGTGCCAAAAACAACAACATTTGATCCGATAATATGTGAATCATTGCCTAAATTTAATACCGAAATCCGTCAACAAATTGCCAACATTTCCGCGGATATCCAGAAAATCATCGATTATGTGGTCAACGGCCCGGACAGTGGCCTAACCTATAAGGAATTAGCATTATTTGTCGACCAGTTTGGCTCCCGTTTTACAGGAACTGCTAATCTTGAATCGGCTATTGATTATATGGTTGACCGATTAAAACGGGATAAACATGATAAAGTTTATACGGAAAATGTTACCGTTCCTGTCTGGGTATGTATACAGTATACCTGTCCATCAAAGATAGGGACTTCTAGTAATACTACTATTGATATACACAGATACGTGGCAAGGAATGGGCACAAATGGTTAGTCCACGTAACAAACCCTTAAACATATTGAGTCTGGGCTATAGTGTCGGTACCAATGGATCAGTACTTACCGGTGATGTTATAGTTGTCAAAACATTTGATGAACTAAAGAGTCGCTCGGAGGAAGTCCGGGGAAAGTTTGTTGTCTATAACTATGATTTCAAAAGTTATGGCGAATCTGTTAAATACAGGGGACAGGGAGCCAGTCAAGCTGCACAGTACGGTGCTATCGGTGCACTGGTATGTAAACTACTCAAGTTTTAAAACATAATTATTTATTTATTTAAATAGATCCGATCGGTGACACCGTTTTCAATTAACTCACCGCACACTGGTATGCAATGTAAGTATAGTTTATTATTATTATAATAATTATTATTATCAATACTTTATTATTTTTATTATTACATTTGATGGATAGCTTACGCTAATAATGTACGGAAAATACCGGCCGTCAGTATTACCGTAGAAGATGCCGAACTATTTGGTAGACTAGCGGCCAGTGGTATCAACATTACAGTCAGTATATCAATGGAGGCCCGCATGGATGGTGAGGCCGTATCGAGGAATACTGTCAGCGAGATTACCGGTTCCAGCAAACTGGATGAGGTTAGTTAAAGGGGTTAGTATACTAAACATAAGTATACTAAACATACAGTACCCCCCCCCAAAAAAAAATCATAGGTAGTACTAGTATCGGGTCATCTGGACTCATGGGACGTAGGACAGGGAGCCATGGATGACGGCGGCGGTGCATTCATATCATGGCGGGCACTGTCGGTCATCAAAAAACTAGGTTTAAAACCTAAACGTACGGTGCGATCGGTGTTGTGGACCGGCGAGGAAATGGGTCTCATAGGTGCTCAACAATACGCACAGGTATGTATGCAATACTGATATTAAAATATATATTTATATTAAACAAATATATTATTAATAATAATACTTTATTTTTTTTATAAGCAACACATCAATGAGTTAAGCAAAATGAGTATAGCTATGGAGTCGGACATCGGGACGTTTACACCGACGGGTATAACCTATTCGGGCCAAAACACGACCGCACAGTGTATTGTCAATGAATTGCTTAAACTATTGAAACCAATAAACGCCAGTCAGTTGCGGATCGGTAGCGAAGGCTCCGATATTGACTATTTGATGGACAAAGGAGTGCCCGGCAGTAGTCTAGACAACCGTAACGACCGATACTTTTACTTTCATCATTCGGCCGGCGATACGATGACCGTCGAGAATCGTCGCGATCTGGACTTATGTACGGCCGTATGGGCGGCCACTGCCTACGGGTTGGCCGCAATCGATGACCAATTACCCCGATAACAGTCCCCAAATATTATAGTTAATAAATAGTTTTTTATTATTATTTTATAAACCCGTATATAAAACTATGTATTGTATTATCATTTATTTTTTATTATTATTATTAATTAACTAAATAAAGTTTTTTAATCATTATTATAGTTTAGACTTATATTTACTGATATTTAAATGCATATCAATATATATGATATGACAAACCATTAGATTTTTTTGGGGTTTTAATGGGGGTGGGGAAGGGAGGGGGTGCCAAACAAAATCATATATAAATTATTGATAGGACACTAAATATTTTACAGTTTTAGCTGTGATTTAGATTTTTTATTTAAAAATATATATATTTTATTAATCAATGAATTTATTGCAATTTTACATTTTATTGTTTATATATATATATATATATATATATATATATATATATATATATATACAGTATATATAACTTTATATATAAAATTTAATATTTTCTAATAATTTAGTTACAGTACTAATAATTGTATTTAAAAAACAAAAATTATTAAAATTTACAAACAAAATAATAGCAATTAAATTTTTTTTTGTTGCAACAAATAATATTATTTTACTAAACATAATATATAATATATATTGTTGTAGTCATTGATTTTCATTTATCTATTTATTTTTTTAAACCACCAGGATTAAAAACTCTTTCAGCAAATGTTTCAGCCATAGCTTTATCTATGAAAACAATATTTTTAAAAAAATAAAAAAAATAAAGTTATATATATATATAATTAAATAATTAAATAAATATATAATGAAAAAAGTCATCTAAATTTTTTGTTACTATTTTTAAAAATAAAATTACATAATAATAAACAATAATATTTTTTTTTAATATATACATACGTATGGTAAGGATGACCACCACTGCAACCAATACTATAAAGCGATTCATTGTTTGTTTGTTTGTTATAACTTTTTGATTAGATATTGATTTTTTTTCCTAATATACTAATATTTATTAATATAAAAAAATGATTTACAATATTATAGAGTTATATACTTTACTTACAAAACTTAATTAAATTTTTTTTGTATAGATGTATAATTATATATATAAATATATACAACATATACTGTATAATGTATTATTACTACTACTACTACTAAATTATTAATTAATATTTACACATTATTTCCACACACACACACACACACACACACACACACACACACACACACACACACACACATACATGTTATTTAATACTAAATATTTTTTTAAATTATAAAATTTTTGAAAATATTTTTTTTTAAATTCCTAAAAAAAAGTATCAATAATATGCTGTCTGTTTATTGATGTATATGCAGTATATTTTTTTTGAAAACTAACTTTAAACTATTAGCACTAAAAAAATACAAAAATTTTCTATATTATTTTTAAAAATTAAATATCAATTAAAATCAACATATTTTATAAGGGCTAAAAAAATTTTCTAATTAATGTATAATAGATAATTTGATATTAATGTAATTATTACTAAATATGTTTTTTTTGTTAGTCTATTAGTTAAATATATTTTTTTTAAATTTTATTTATAAACTAAATGCGTGTTTAAACATATGGTATTAAAATAATTTGTTTCATAATTTCCTTTAAATACATTATTTTAGTTTTATTTATAAAAAAAAATATTTCTTAACAATATCGATGAAGCAGTTGATAATAATTATTAAATTAAATTATATTTTATTATAGATTTGAATTAATAATCAATGACTTTAGTTATACTGTATATATAATACTATATTTATTTGCCACTAATACTATAATATTTATTCAAAACAATATTTTTTTTAAGACATAAAAATTATAATTATTTAAAAAACAAAAACATCAAAACAATTATTAATTGAAACTGAAAAAAATAATATATAAATAACATAATTTATAATTATAATAAAAATAAATATTCATATTATTGTAATTTTTTAATTATATTTTTAATATAATAATAATTATTATGTTATTCTTAAAATTAACTTTATTTTAATATTATTGTTTTTTTTATAATCTATAGTAACTTTACATTAAATTAAATCACTATTAAATTTCTTGTTAACTTATAATAACTAATTGATTAAACAATTGTTATTTAACTAAATCTGTATCAATATTTTTGTATTTATTATTAAAATTTTTAATCATTGATTGTTACAAAAAAATTATTTTATATTAATTGTTTTAAATGTTTAATGATTTCAGAGAGAGAGAGAGAGAGAGAGAGAGAGAGAGAGAGAGAGAGAGAGAGACTGTATTATAAATTATAGTACAGTCTCTCTCTCTCTCTCTTTTAATAATTAATAATTTTAATTATAATAAATATTTATACTGTTATTAAGCTTAAAAAAATTATTACTCTAAATAAAAATGAATATGATTAAAATATGATTATAAATTTTTATTAAAAAATAATTATTTCTAATAAAACTGATTTAAAACAAATTATTTAATAAATTTATTAACAATTTTAATTAGTCAAACATTATTAAAATATTAATAATCTAATAAATTTAGTTACAGTAACAATAATAATAATTGAAAAACAAATAAAAAACAAATATCATTAAAAAAAACAAAATTAATAACAATTATATTGTTGTAGTCATCATTGATTTTTTATTCATCATTATTATATTTAAGATATTGACCAATAGCTCTATCGTACATTTGGTTACCATAAGCTTGATCTGCGCCAACAATATTAGGAAAAAATATTTAAAAAAATAAAAGTTAAATATTTTGTTTTAAAAAAATTGACTAATTAACAAAAAAAAAATTTATTGAAGACAGCGACAAAAACAGCGATTATTATTTTTGTTACTGTATTATGACATATAAATTAACCAAAAAATTACATAATAATTAAAAAAAAAATTAATTCAATGATACATACGTATGGTAAGGATGACCACAACTACAATAACCAATGTTATGAAACGATTCATTGATTGATTTTTTGTTTGTTTTAATAACTATTTTAGATATTAATTTTGAAACTTTTTTGTTTTTGTTTTGAAGCTCTACTGCTTTATACACTATTTGTTAAAAAAATAATAAATAGTAGAGACTTATATACTTTATGAATATTACATTAAAATTTAATTAAAATTTATATTATATATATATTACATATATTTTGGCTATTTGTCGTCCATCTGTTTTTTTGACGCAATTAAAGTATTATTATTATTATTATTATTATTATTATTACTACTACTACTACTACTACTATGAATTGTAAAATTAAATTTGTTTTGTATTTTATAAATAAAATAATTTTCAAAAAAAAATTAAAATCTATTTATTTTCATGTAAATTAAACTTTTTCTACGTCAACATTTAAATTTGTTCAATACTAAATTATAGTTTAAATAATCTATATATTTATTAAACTTAAAAATTAAAAAGCTAATATATCTATAAAAATTCTAATTTTAATATTATTAAATAATTAAAGATTAGTAAATTTTAAAAAATGTATTATGTTTAAAAGTTCATCTTGAAATGTTTTTACCTTTACTTATTTTAAATAATTTAATTACACAATTATTAACTAATATTACATATTATATTTTTACACACATATACATGTTATTTAATATTATATATTATGAATTATGAAATTTTTAAAAATTAATTAAAAAGATATTTCTTTTTTAAAAAAAAGTAATACAATATTCTGTCTTTTTATTGACAAAAATGCTGTATATTTTCAAACAAATTTAAAACTTTAACTTTAAACTAATAGTACAATAATACAAATAATTTTATTTATAATTTTTAAGCATAGTTTAAAATTTAAAAATAAACTAATGTAAAAATAGATAACCTTATATTAATGTAATTACTAATTGTGTGTTTTATGACAGATTATTAGTTAAATATATATATATTTTTTAAAAAAAATTATTTACGTAATAAATATTAGTTTTAACATATGGTATTAAAATAATTTGTTTTATAATTTTGCTTCAAATATATTATTTTATTTTAAAAAATAAAATTTCATAACACTATGGATGGAGAGATTGATAATAGTTATTAAATTAAATATTATTATAGATTTGAATTAATAAACAATAACTTGCGTTATATATTATATATTTATTTGCCAAAAATACTATGATATCTATTAAAAACAAAAAATTATCATTAAATAAATGATAATTAAAATTATTGAAAAAAAACATAAATATTAAAACTATTATCAATTAATACTGAAAAAATTTTATATAAATAAACTAGTTTTTTATTATAAAAAAATAATAAAGATTTCTATTATTTTATTTTATTTTTCAACTAAATTTCAACCATAATAATAATAATATATATTTGTTACTATTTTTTTTATTATTATTGATTTAATTATAAACAGTAGTAAATCTACATTAAATTAAATTATTATTAAATTAATTGTTGTCTAATAATAACTAATTCATTAACATCAACAGTAAAGCATTGATTGTTGAAAATAATTTTTTTTATATATTAATTGTTTTAAATGTTTAATGACTTTAAGAGAGAGAGAGAGAGAGAGAGAGAGAGAGAGAGAGAGAGAGAGATTGTTATTAAGTATTTATAAGTATATAATATTAGTTATCTATGAAAATAGTAATTAATAATTATAATAAATATTTATACTGTTATTAAGCTTAAAATTATTACTCTAAATAAATAAAAAATAATATGTTTAATTATTAATTATAAAATTATATTTAAAATAATTATTTCTAATTAAACTAATCGATTAATAATAATCAATCAATATAACAATTATTTAAAAATAATATAATAGTTTTATTAATCAATAAATTTATTAACAATTTTTTACATTTTGTTGTTTGTTTTTTTTAAAATATATATTTAAGATATATATATATATATAGTATAATAATTCAGTTACAGTAATAATAATAATAATAATAACAAACAAATATTTAAAAAAATAACTTAAATAAACAAAATTAATAACAATTAAATTTTTTTTATCAAAAATTATTTATAAAATATATGTATTGTTGTAGTCATGGATTATAATTATTTCTAAGATATTCACCAAAATCTTGATCTTCACCATAAGCTTGATCTGCGGCAACAATATTAGAAAAAAATATTAAAAAAAAATAATAATTAAATATTTTTTTTTTGAAAAATAATTAAATAATTAACAGAAATTTATTGAAAACTACAAAAAAAAAACAGCAATTAATTTTTATTGTTACTGTTTTTGTTTTAAAACAAACAAATAAACAAAAATTGCATAATAATAATTAAAATAAAATTAATTCAATTGTTTTTTTTAATCAATAGATACATACGTATGGTTAGGATGACCACCACTACAATAACCAGTGCTATGAAACGATTCATTGATTGGTTTGTTTTAATAACTTTTTCAGAAATTAATTTTGAATTTTTTGTTTGTTTGTTTTAAGCTATACTGATTTATATAGTATTTATTAAAAAAAATTAAATAAAATAAATAGTAGAAACTTATATACTTTAAGTTATACGTAAAATTACATAAATATTTAATTAAGATATATATATATATATATATGCTATAAGTTGTCCATCTGTTTTTGACGCAATTAATGTATTACTACTACTACTACTATTAGTAGTAGTAGTAGTAGTAGTAGTAGTAGTAGTAGTAGTAGTAGTAGTAGTAGTAGTAGTAGTAGTAGTAGTAGTAGTAGTAGTAGTAGTAGTAGTAGTAGTAGTAGTAGTAGTAGTAGTAGTAGTAGTAGTAGTAGTAGTAGTAGTAGTAGTAGTAGTAGTAGTAGTAGTAGTAGTAGTAGTAGTAGTAGTAGTAGTAGTAGTAGTAGTAGTAGTAGTAGTAGTAGTAGTAGTATCGATAGGAAAGTAGTAATAATAATATAAATATAAATAAATAAAAAAAGATTAGTTATTAAACAATCGATTCAATGTGTGTATGTGTGTGTGTGTATGTGTATATATGTGTGTGTATGTGTGTGTGTTGATGTGAATGTGTGTGTGTATGTGGGTATGTTTGTTTGTGTGTGTGTATGACTACTATATAATAACATACCTGCGCTCGTGATCGGGCGCCCATTTAGAAAACAATTCATACAACGATGGAAATATCAATGCCTGAAACATACCGAGCACTACACGACTGGCCACCAATAGCCAATAGATTCGGGTTCGGGCAATCACAGGTGTCAGTACATTGATTAACATTGAACCGGCCTGACCTACGGCGCACAACCATTTGGCGCCAAACTGTTCGGCCAGTCGTCCGCCTATTATCTGCAACACTAGATAGCCGTAGAAAAATGCACCCAATATTTGACTCTGTGTTGATTCCGACCAATCAAATTCACCATGATGATTTTGTTGTTGTTGATTATTATTATCAGTAATATGACCATGTTCATTAAATATATTGCAAGCATCACTACTATGTTGACTGTTATTGTTGCTTGATGATTTAGTAGTGATAGTAGATGATAGTATTTCAAGCATTTTTATTTTATATTATTAAGAATTCAAGAAATATATAACTTTGATATTATGACTCTGATCTTTATATATTGGTATTTTAATATAAGTTCGAACAAATACAATGACGTAATGTTATATTATAATAAAACATAAATAAAAATGTACATAAATAATGTCTAAATATTATTAACAAATTTATCCTATTATAAATTGTTCAATTTTTTTTTCTTTACTAATACATTTAGACCAATAATTTTCATTATGTAGTTCATTAAATTTAGAATGAATTAAATTAATAAATTCAGATGTATTTGTATGAAGATTATTAATTTGAATACGTCTTTTCCATTCAGCATAATATAAATTAATATAAATTAATATAAATTAATATAAATTAATATAAATTAATCTAAATTAATATAAATTAATATAAATTAATATACATTAATATAAATTAATATAAATTAATATAAATTAATATAAATTAATATAAATTAATATAAATTATTATAAATTAATATAAATTAATATAAATTAATATAAATTAATATAAATTAATATAAATTAATATAAATTAATCTAAATTAATATAAATTAATATAAATTAATATAAATTATTATAAATTAATATAAATTAATATAAATTAATATAAATTAATATAAATTAATATAAATTAATATAAATTAATATAAATTAATATAAATTAATATAAATTAATATAAATTAATATAAATTAATATAAATTAATCTAAATATATACTTCGCAACAATATGGAGGCGTCCGTAAAACAAAATGGCCGGCGTCTTCAATAATTTTGTCAACAATATATGTATTATTAGCATTAACTTTAACTATTTCTAATAATTGTTTTTTATTTAATTTATCATCAAATAAAATTTAGTTATTTTGAAGCCATAGTTTAATTTCAAATACACGAGATGCAGTAGTTGGAGCTCTAAAAATATGTATAGCAATTGTGCAGCCGCCGAGTTAGCCACCCATGGGATTCGTGTTAATTATAATAAAAATTTATTTTATTTAATATAAATACTTTTCAAAAAATCTTGAATGAGTTTTGACATTATCGAAAACAATTACTGATGGTTTATCTTTAATATTAGGTAACAATTGTTCCCGAAGCCATTTTTCAAACTTATCTCCATTCAATTCTTCATTAAGTGATAAAAACAAAGCGTTTTCGACAAATCCATCAACTCCACCCGCGTGAATAATGCTATATATATATATAGCCCTTCTCCTATATGTCGAGGTATTGGATTTAGTTTTCAACTAGCAATAAATTTTTTTAACTTACCAATTGGTATATTTAGATTTTGCTCTTAAATTAATTGTATGTAATATCTTTTTAAGGTAACATATTTTTATGTGAATATGTTTCATCTAAAAACTTGAATGGATATCCTTTACTTTCAAACTCTAATTTCTTTTTAAAATAAACTTTTATATGTTTAATTACTTCTTGAGAACTAATTTTCATTTCTCTACTAATATCTTTTCTAATCTTTACTTTTATTTCCAATTCTATTTAAAATACTATAAAAAGTAGTTAATGAACACGCATTAAATGAGACATCATTTTCTTTATTTTTAATTTTTTAAAACAAATTTTTTTTGATAGCAAATATTTTTTTGAATTAAAATTAATTATCATATTATCTATTGTTTCAATATCATAGTAAAATACCAATATATATATATATATATATACAATAAATTCTACTAGATAATCGTAAGTAACATAATTTTATTGTTAAAATTTTTTGAATATATTTTTATAAGGAAAATATTTTATTTTAAGAAAAGTAACATATAAAAAAATGTATATAACTGAAAAAAACAAATCAAAAAAAAATAACATAATTATACATATATATACATATATTAAATTTTTGAAATTATTATGTTTAGTTTTTTTTGATTAATAAATAATAAGTATTTCAAGCATTTTTTTAATTTTATATTATTTAGAATTTAGAAATTCAATGTATATTCAAATTATTTATGTATATGTTTGGATAGCATAAGTCGATACATAAGTTGTTGTTGTTGTTTATTCCTTATCAGCTTCCGTTGGCAATTCCATATATTCTAACCACCATCTACAGTGTTTTTCATAGCATTGTGTATTATAAAAATTACCAGGTGGTGCTGATGGTGGATGACAATCGTCTTGTGTATTACATCTATTTTCCGATGGCCCTTCGTCATCTTTCATATCAGCTTCAGTTGGGATTTCCTTATATTCTAACCACCATCTACAGTGTTTTTCATAGCATTGTGTCTGATAAAAATTACCAGGTGGTGCTGATGGTGGATGACAATCGTCTTGTGTTTTACATCTATTTTCCGATGGCCCTTCGTCATCTTTTATATCAGCTTCAGTTGGGATTTCCTTATATTCTAACCACCATCTACAGTGTTTTTCATAGCATTGTGTCTGATAAAAATTACCAGGTGGTGCTGATGGTGGATGACAATCGTCTTGTGTTTTACAGCTATCATCCGAGTGCTCTTCGGCCAATATCATCATCATCATCATTGTAAGCATTACCATAACCATCATCATCATCATCATGATTATAATTTTAGTCATATTTGTGAATAATTATGAAACAGTACTATGGGGGTAATATAAATTGATTAAATTGATTTGAATTTTTTTTATACATAAATATATAATAGTAAATCTTCTATTAAATAATTTTTAAATAATAAACTTAGTTTTAGTTTAAAATTATTTAAAAAAATTATATTCTTACATTTATTATCAAGTTTTTTTTGTTAACTGTTAACTAACTAACTGCTTGAACTAAACTAACTACAAAAAACAACTATTAATTTAATAAATAATATTAAATAATAATTTCTTAAAATAATGTTTTAATTAATTGATAGCTATAATTTTATAATTAAATTTTTGTAACCTATAATAGTTAATTACGTAAGATTTATGGTTTTTCTAAAGTCTTGCGAACGTAATATGTGAACCACGCCTCACTTAACTGAAAAAAAACTAATTAAACAAAATTTAAACAAAATTTGTTTTTCTAGATTTTTAATTGCTATCCATTTAAATAATTTCATGTAAATTGATTTGAAGCCATTTGATAATCCATTGTTTTAATTATAATGTTTATGAAAATGATAACTTTAATCTTAATTAATTATAAGATAGTTAATTAAGCTATATACTTTATAAATATTAAGTGTTTATATTAACTTATTATAATACTTATGTTAATTTAAAAAAATTATTTTTTTTAAATTAGATTTTCAATTAAAAATATATATGACTTATACAGATATAAATCAATTATTATTATAATTATTTATATGTATTATAGAGTAGACTACTATTAATTTCTATTTAGATATCTATTTGTATACTAATAAACTTGTAAATAATTTATTTTAGTTTATTAATAGTAATTTATATTATAATAATAATTATCATCATTATTATATCAATAAGTACCTTACTTAAAAAATCAATTGCTTATTATTATTATTATTAAATGTTTTATACTGTATTTAAATTATTATTTTATAAAACAGTGTATTTATTTTCATATTTTATTTGTTTGTTTTTTTTGTATTTTTAAAATTATATTAATATTTTCAAACAAACTGTTTTAGAAAAAAAGTTGTTCACTGAAATCTATGTGTGTGTGTGTGTGTGTGTGTGTGTGTGACGCTTTCATGTTGTGAATTTTTGAATTTTGATTTCAGTTTCGGTTATATCATCAAAAATAAGGTATAGGTGATCAACATTAAAATTTTGATATCTCTTCGGGAACATAGAGAAAATGGCGGGCAAAGTAAAAAAAATTTTATGAAAAAATTTTTTGAATATAGATTTGAATAAAGCATAAGAAATATTAATTAAAATTTTGATATCTCTTCGTGAACATAGATAAAATGGGGGCCAAAGTAAAAAAATTTAGGTAAAAATTTTAACTTGTAGAATTGCATAGAACATCAAAAATAAGATATAATTTTTAAATCATTATTTTTTAAAAAATGGCGGCCAAAGTATAAAAATTATTTTGGAAAAAATTTTAACGTTTGGAGTTGTATAGAACTTTAAAAAGAATATTTAATAGATCAAAATGTATGGTAGTGTATGGTAATGTATGGTAATGTATGGTAATGTATGGTAATGTATGGTAATGTATGGTAATGTATGGTAATGTATGGTAATGTATGGTAATGTATGGTAATGTATGGTAATGTATGGTAATGTATGGTGATGTAATCACTTGTTGACTTATAATAACTAATTGATTAAACAATTGTTGTTTAACTAAATCTGTATAAATATTTTATATTTAATAAATTACTAAATATATGTATATAAATAGGTAGTACTAGTATAGGGTCATCTGTGGACTCATGGGTTACACACATGTATGCAATACTGTATAATCTATTTTAATAAAAAATTATTATTATTTTTTTAATATTAAACTAATATTTTTTATAATAAATTATAACAAAACATCAATTAGTTAAACAAAAATGATTATTATTTTAACAAAAGTTAATAAATTTTTTTTTGAAATAAATAAATGTATATTTGATATTCTAAAATTATAATAATTACCATAAATGTTTTCAGTCAGTCTATTATCTAAATATAACTAAAAAAGTTTTATTAACGTAATTTAAATACGTGTTTAAACATACGATCTGTTTAAAAATAATTGTTTCATAATTTTCTATAAATATATTTATGTATGGGTCTAATAGGTGCTCAACAATACACACACAGGTATGTAAGCAATACTGTTAGTTATATTAAACACTAATATAATAATAATAATACTACTTTATTTTGTACTTGTATTTATTATTAAAATTTTTAAACATTGATTTTTTAGACAAAAATATTTTTTATATTATTTGTTTTGAGAGAGAGAGAGAGAGAGAGAGAGAGACTGTACTATAATAAGTAAGTATATGTATATAAATAGATAGTACTACTAGTTTCGGGCCATCTGTGGACACATGGGTTACACACAGGTATGCAATAAACTGTATAATCTATTAAATCTAATAAAACTTATTAATATATATATTCTAATAATTTTGTTACACTAATAATAATAATTAAATAATAAAAAAACAAATATTATTAAAACAAAATTAATAACAATTAAATTGTTTTATCAATAATTATTTATAAATATTTATATATATATATATATATTGATGTAGTTATGGATTATAATTTTTTCTAAGAAATTCACCAAAATCCATTTATTCACCATAAGCTTGATCTGCGGCAACTATTAAAAAAAATATATTAAAAAATAAAAATTAAATATATTTTTTCAAAAAAAAAAATGAATAATTAACAGAAATTTATAGGAAGACTACAAAAACAGCGATTAGTTAAACAAATAAATTTTAAAAATAAATTACATAATAATATAAAAATAAATTCAATGATACGTACGTATGGTATCGATGACCACCACTACAACAATAACCAATGCTATGAATCGATTCATTGTTTGATTTGTTTGTTTTAATAACTTTTTCAGATATTAATTTTGAAACTTTTGCTTTGATGCTCTACTGATTTATACAGTATTAATATTTATTAAAAAAAATAAATAGTAGAGACTTTTATACTTTATGATATATTACATAACAATTTAATTAAGATTTATATTACATATATAAATATTTACTACATATATATATATATATATATATGCTATTTGTCGTTCATATGTTTTTTTACGCCATAAATTTATTACTACTACTACTACTACTACTATTACTATTACTACTACTACTACTACTACTACTACTACTACTACTACTACTACTACTACTACTACTACTACTACTAATTATTATTATATAATAATAATAAGATAATTACATTAACTAACATGTAAATGCAATTTTTTTGCATAATAAATAATAAAAACATGTAACAATAAATTTTTTAATAATTTTATAAAATTATTTTAATTATGAGTTCATCTTAAAATGCTTTTATTTTACTAAATTTAAACTATTAGTTATATGTTAGAAAAAAAATATTGATAAATGTGATACTTATTTTAATAATTTTTTTTTATTATTATAACTATATTTAATAGAATATTTTTTAGGATTATTCAATAGTAATAGTAATAATTAAATAATTAATAAATTAATAATTTTTATGAATAAAATTATATTATAATTTTTTTAAAAAAAATCATAAATATAACTGTAAAGATTGTGTTATCTAATAATAAATAGGTGTCAGTTCTCTAAACATTATTACTGAGAGTAACATAAGGTATGGTTAGATCAGAGACACTGATTGCTATAGTAGTTACCTAAACAACTCGTTATTATATACAGAACTATTTACCAGCCATAGCGGAGAGGCGTGCACATTATGTAAAGATACAGTAAAACATATTTATATAGAATTAACATATATTTAATAAATTGAAAACTATTGAAAATTAAAATCACATTTATTTAATTATTAATTAATAGCTGCGGTTGTGTTTGAATTGCCACTAAAACAGGGCCATTGGGTGTCTTGAAAATTGAAGAAACTGTTGTCCAGTATGTTGTGTATGATGTAGTGTTCCTATGACTGATGGTTGTTGTCGTGTAAATATGATGTTTGGCGCCGATCTGTTGGCATTAGACATCACCATTCCTGGCGCTGCACTCGTCATAGAAGTCGAATTATTTGGTATCACATAAGTCACAATCTGTGGTGACTGTCTAGTCTTTGATCCCATTGATTCACTCGTCGATATTGTTGATATAAATTGTCTTTCATTTGTTGGCAAATTATTGATAACTTTTAAAGCATTTTGTTGTGTAATTTGTTGACATTTATTTTTGCTTTTTTGATTTATTAAACTTTTTAAAACATACAATATTTATTAATTAATTATTTTTTATACGAAAAATATCTTTATTATTTATTTTCTTTGTTGGCTTCCATGTCTGTACTTTTCTCAATCACTATAAATCTCTTAAAAGTAGCCAATGTTTAACTGTCCGACGAGTTCGTAGTCTTAAAGGAGAAGCAGGTGGCCATCAAATGATGTTAAATGAGTCTAACGGGTCGGGTGTCGGCAGTCATGTTGACGGAAAACATATTGTTTGTGATAGTATTGGCAATAATAAAGTATTTGATAACAGCTATAGTAATGACATAAACAAATACATGAGTATTAATATTTAAATTAATATTTTGTTATTACTTACGAGTTAATGTTAATGAATTGCCGCAAAAAATTGTGTCCTCTTTTACACAATTAAAAATATTAAATATATAATTAAAATATTTCAATAAGTAATGAAAGATAGGCCACGACTTTAACTAATACTATTACTGACAAACAAAATGATACAATTGATAACTTTAATAACAAATAGTAATTTAAAAACAATTAATATTATTAAATTACGTTTTTATTAATATTTATATTAAATAAAATGTGTTTCAATTATTGACCCTTAACTTATAAATTAGATATTATTGGAGGCTTACATACGTCAATGCTTTGAGTAAGAAAAATATATCGGTATATATAAGGGTTGGTTCACATATACTATATAGGAAAGGGAGGTAGGGGGGTTTGCTAATAAATAGATTCTTGTTAAAAACAATTTTGTTTTAACAAAAATAAATAAATATTATTTTTATTTATAAAAAATTATAAATAAATACTTTTATAGTTATACTTTATGATTGTTATTATAATAAATTTATAATTATCATAACTAGATATCAATAAATTACTATAGAGTAAACATTGTATGTTAATAACAATAATAAAATATAATGTAATATTTTTTTTGTATTAATACGCATAAGATATTAGTTTTAATAATATGTATTTTTTATAAATAATATATATTTTAATAACATAATTTAAATTACATTACAACTTAATTTTATTTGTGTTACAAAATTTTATATATACTTAATTTTTGTTCATATAATTATATGTATATTATGTTTTTAAAAAAATTAGTAGTTAAAAATAATAAATTAATTAACATTTTATTTATTATTTAAAACTTATATTATTATTATTTAATTATCAAAATCAGTTATAAGTTAATATTTATAACTACTAAAAAAAAGTATAAAGGTTAAAATCATAAAAATCATTTATTATTATTATGAATTATTTATTAAATCAAAATTAAACATATAGTTTATTATTCACTAAAATTTTTTTATTGAATTTAATTTATCATAACTACAAAATAATTTGCTTAACTTGTAATATATATAACTCTCTTTAGATAACTACTAAGCAATCGGTGTCTATCATATAACCCGATCTAAAATATTATCAATTATACTACAAATGTTAAGTTTTTATGAGTTTTATAAATAAATATTTCACTCATTCTAGCTATTCAAGTCTAATGAAAAATTATTATTTCTAGTCTAACAAAATTTTTTTTTTATTATATCAATTATGAAAATCTATTACCAAATATGGTATTTCAGTATTTCATAAATTAATATAAAAAGTATATTTTTCAATTTATTTCCATAAATAACAATATATATGTATATATATATATATATATTTAGTTATAACAATAATTTATTTTTATAATAATTATAATTTACTATAGATATTAATCTATCTATTCATATCAATAAATTAATCTGTCAAATGATTTTGCGTCGCGTAATTTTTGAATAATTTTTTTTTTAAATTAAAGATAATTTAATTATGTAAAATTCATTTAAAAATAACATAGCGATCTGTCTAAATTTACACACAATTACAAAATTAGGATAACTTAATTTACAAAATATCGGGACAAACGAAAGATACTATGCTACAGGTAAAACTAAATTTATTACATAATAAACAAATTTATTATGACAAAGAAAATTTATAATCAAGAAATAATAATTTAATAAAAAAAATTATGATGTAAATCGCATTGATATTTTTTTATTACTTGTTAAGATTGTCATAAATCATATTATATAAATTAGTCTAAAATATAAATGATATAAATTTTTTTATATGTCTACTAGTTTTTGAAATAATCAAAATTTTAATATAAATTTTAATAACATATTTGTTTTTATATTAAACTATTATTTCTTAACTACTAATTTTCTTTATCATAATAAATTTGCCAATTGTAGTTTGATCTGTTGCATAGTGTCTTTCGTTTGTACTGATATTTTAAATATCTGGTACCTTAGTTTTGTGATTGCTTTTCAGATTCATTTAGGTCGATATGATATTTTACATAATATTTAACAATTCAAAAGTTATACAAAAATTACGCAACGCAAGAACATTTGACCGCCTTTATATATATCTCATAATACATAAAATTTTATTTATTTAAAGATTATTTTTTTTAACTGTAACTGATAATTTCTTTTATGATTATTAGTTTAGTTTAGTTATATAAAATATTACATAACATGCTAAAGTATTTTATTTTTTATATATTTTAGTTTGTAACGTATATATTATATATAAAATTTAAAAAAAACATCAATAACTCTATTAATTGTTTTATTAAGTCTATAAACTTAAATTAATTATTAAAAAAATTAATTAATAATTTTATTCAAATTTAATACAATTTTTAAAAATGTTGGAGTCTACATGAGATATTTATTACTTAACTTTAATTTCTTAACATTAATTTGATAAAAAAATTAGTATTTAAAAATAATAAATTAATTAACATTTTATTTATTATTTAAAACTTATATTATTATTATTTAATTATCAAAATCAGTTATAAGTTAATATTTATAACTGCTAAAAAAAAGTATAAAGGTTAAAATCATAAAAATCATTTATTATTATTATGAATTATTTATTAAATCAAAATTAAGCATATAGTTTATTATTCACTAAAATTTTTTTTATTGAATTTAATTTATCATAACTACAAAATAATTTGCTTAACTTGTAATATATATAACTCTCTTTAGATAACTACTAAGCAATCGGTGTCTATCATATAACCCGATCTAAAATATTATCAATTATACTACAAATGTTAAGTTTTTATGAGTTTTATAAATAAATATTTCACTCATTCTAGCTATTCAAGTCTAATGAAAAATTATTATTTCTAGTCTAACAAAAATTTTTTTTTATTATATCAATTATGAAAATCTATTACCAAATATGGTATTTCAGTATTTCATAAATTAATATAAAAAGTATATTTTTCAATTTATTTCCATAAATAACAATATATATGTATATATATATATATATATATATATATTTAGTTATAACAATAATTTATTTTTATAATAATTATAATTTACTATAGATATTAATCTATCTATTCATATCAATAAATTAATCTGTCAAATGATTTTGCGTCGCGTAATTTTTGAATAATTTTTTTTTTAAAATTAGATAATTTAATTATGTAAAATTCATTTAAAAATAACATATCGATCTGTCTAAATTTACACACAATTACAAAATTAGGATAACTTAATTTACAAAATATCGGGACAAACGAAAGATACTATGCTACAGGTAAAACTAAATTTATTACATAATAAACAAATTTATTATGACAAAGAAAATTTATAATCAAGAAATAATAATTTAATAAAAAAAATTATGATGTAAATTGCATTGATATTTTTTTATGACTTGTTAAGATTGTCATAAATCATATTATATAAATTAGTCTAAAATAAAAATGATATAAAATTTTTTATATGTCTACTAGTTTTTGAAATAATCAAAATTTCAATATAAATTATAATAACATATTTGTTTTTATATTAAACTATTATTTCTTAACTACTAATTTTCTTTATCATAATAAATTTGTCAATTGTAGTTTGATCTGTTGCATAGTGTCTTTCGTTTGTACTGATATTTTAAATATCTGGTACCTTAGTTTTTTGATTGTTTTCAGGTTCATTTAGGTCGATATAATATTTTACATACTCAAATAATATTTAACCATTCAAAAGTTATACAAAAATTACGCAACGCAAGAACATTTGACCGCCTTTATATATGTCTCATAAAACATAAAATTTTATTTATTTAAAGATTATTTTTTAACTAACTGATAATTTTTTTTATGATTATTAGTTTAGTTTAGTTATATAAAATATTTCATAAACAGCTAAAGTATTTTATTTTTATATATATTTCAGTTTGTAACGTATATATTATATATAAAATTAAAAAAACATAAATAACTCTATTAATTGTTTTATTATGTCTATAAACTTAAATTAATTATTAAAAAAATTAATTAATAATTTTATTTAAATTTAATACAATTTAAAAAAAATGTTGGTGGTTACATGAGATATTTATTACTTAACTTTAATTTCTTAACATTAATTTGATAAAAAAATTTAGTATTTATTATTTTGTAGATTAAACAAATCACTATAGAAACTTTTTAGTAATAACGTATAAATATAATACAAATTATAGGTATATAATAAATAACAAATATTTTAATAGCAAATAAGTTTTGTTAAATATTTTTGTTTCTAAGTTATATAAAAAAATATTATAAAAATATTTATATATAAATATTAATAAAATGTCATTAGTATTATTATTTAATTTACCATTAATAAAAATGACAATTTATTTGAATTAATATTTTAAATAATTTAATACTATTCAATATTTAACAACAATCTAATATTAATAATAATAATGTCTATAAATGATTTGTTTGATAAATTTGAATTATGTAAACAAATACCACAACAATTGAAAAATGAAATTAAATTATTTCATTGCGATAAAGATTATACATTAAATAAATATAACGTATGGTTTGTTACCGCATATGATCAATGCTATACATTAGGTTATAATACATTTGGTATACTAGGTTTGGGCCATAACTACGATATTAATAAACCAGAATTACTACCAGAATTATGTCTGAAAAATATTACGAAATTTATTTGCGGCAATGATTTTGCTATGTGTTTGACACGTGACCATCAAATATATAGTTGGGGCGACAATGATAGCAGTATTTGTTTTACAAGCAATGAATTTAGTAAACCCGAGATTATTAAATCGTTGTCAGATAAATGTATTGTCGATATTACGTGCGGTTGGATTCATGCACTGGCACTAAGCAGTGACGGCACTGTCTATGGATGGGGCGATAACAGTGACGGACAGTGCGGTTGCGGACAACAAACAAAATACATCGATAATCCCAATCGTATAATATTTCCATTATTTTCAATTATTAAATCAATTTATTGCGATAATTATTGTTCGTTTGCCATAACTAACGATGGACTTGTCTATAGTTGGGGCGATAATAGTAATTATCAATTGGGTCATAAAAATAATAATAACAATAATAATAATACTAAAAAATCAATTATAAAACCAGAATTAATACCGAATTTAAATAAAATAAAAAAGATTTCTTTCACTGAAAATCATATGACATATATGCTAACAAAAAATGGTTTTGTCTTTCAATGCGGTAAATATAATAATACTATTGCATATATTAAACCCGAATTAATGAACGAATTAAATAATATTAATGATATATTTAATAATTTTGTCGAAATTAACAATAGTTATTATCAATTAAACTATGATTATAACAAAACAAATCTAATGCAAACTAAAATTAATAATAATAATAATAAAGCTAGTTTTGATGAAATTATAGCTGAAATATATGGAAAAACAATTAAAACAATTAATTTAGAAAATTATGACCAACAATATGGTAAAAATTCATCATTTAATTTAATTAATAAGCTATCGATAGTCAAAAATAATAAATCAATTGGTTTACTAGAAAATGATATCAAATTATTTTATAACGATTTATTTAAATGCTATAATTGTTTATTTGATTGCCATAACCATAATATATGGTTTGTAACCACTGATGATAAATGCTATACATTTGGTCGTAATCGATATGGTATACTTGGTTTGGGTCATAACAACAACACTAATATCAATGAACCACAAGTTATACCTGAATTGTGTCAGAAAAATATTTGTAAATTTTTTATCGGTAATGATTTTGGATTGTGTTTAACAAGTGATCAACAAATATATAGTTGGGGTTCAAATCAATGCAAACAATTAGGTAGACATACCAATAGTAGCGATAATAAATTTAATAAACCAGCGCTAATTGACCATCTAATGGATAAATTTATTACTGATATAAAGTGTGGTTGGTATCACTCGCTGGCCCTAACCAGCAATGGCACTGTCTATGGATGGGGTGATAACAGGGATGGACAGTGCGGTTGCGGACAACAAACCCATTATATTGATAGTCCAATTCGTGTTAAATTTCCGGAAAATATTATTATTAAATCAATTTATTGTTATATTAATTGTTCATTTGCTATAACTAGCGATGGACTAGTTTACAGTTGGGGTAATAATTATGCTAATCTATTGGGCCATAAAAATCTAGTTGTCTATAAAAATCCAAGATTGATAAAAAATTTAAAAAACATTAAATCAATTGCAACTAATACAACATTTGATTTAACCGATGAAACAGTTATTACATATTTTTTGACAACCGATGGCTATTTGTATCAGTGCGGCAAAAATAAACTATTTATCATCCAATTGAATCAATTGAGTATTAATTCAGTTTCAGATATTTATTGCAATCTAATCGAAACAAATGATTTGAAATATTATAGATTACAATACAATTTAACAGTTAAATTATGTAAATTAAATTACAAAACATTTGTAGATTTAATTGCTGATAAACGAAAAATTACGTTGAAATCAGTTAATTTAAAATTATATTCAAAATCAATTAACCATATTTATGAAAAACTAAATTATTTTTATAATAATTTTCAATCAACTAATGTATTGGGTTCGGGAAGTTTTGGTACTGTTAACGAAGTCAGAGATAAAGAAACTAATAAATTGTTTGCTATAAAAACTATAATTATAAATAGTGAGTATAAATAAATAAAAAAAACTAATTTTTATTAAAAAAAAAAATATTTTAATTATTCAATTTATATAGATACTAAAATTAAAAATGAATTACTAATCGAAGAAGTTAAACATTTAAAGAAACTACAATCAAAATTTGTGATCAATTGTTATGACGCGTGGTTTGAATCCAATATAATATACATTCAAATGGAGTTATGTTCACAAAATCTTAAACATATAATCGATTTAAAGACAAAATTATTCAAACGACTAACCAATAAACCGATGAATTCAATTGAATATTATATTACTAGTCATCTGATGATAGAAATATGTGAATGCGTTGATTATTTACATACCCGTAAACCGCCGGTTATTCATCGGGATCTGAAACCGGCAAATATACTCATCAATAACAGACCCATTGATAATCGGTTCATTAAATTGTGTGACTTTGGTTTGGCCACTGAACACATTAGGATAGCTTCGCAATCAAAATCGCATACAAAATCTGTGGGAACATCTAAATATATGGCACCAGAAGTTAACAATGGCATCAATAGGGCGGCATATAATGAAAAAAGTGATATCTTTAGTATGGGAATGATATTTATGGACTTATTTGATCTAGATGATCCATTGTCGTATGTTTTTTACATTAAGTTTTATAATTTTATCTATAAAAGTTTTTTTTTTAAAAATACTAGAAAGTCAATAATATGCAAAAGTTTAGAAATTTATTATATATATATATATATACAGTATATATATTATATATAATATCTATATAATTTATATTAATTTATATTTTTTTTATTTCATTTTTTTTACTAATAATAGATTTAGAAAATACAAGAAAACAAATTTATTGGAAAATATGCAAAACATTGTAAATTTATTAAAATCAATGATACAACCAGTATATGCTAATAGAACAATGTCTAATGAAATTATCAAAGATAAATACAAATATATTAATTCAAATCTAATTGATCAACAATTGTTTGATCAATTAATTATATCAGTACCAACTGGTGATGATAATAATACTGATATATTCAAAGAAATATTTAAATGTAAATTTGTCATTGATTACGAAAACAATTATAATAATAATAGCCATAATAATGTTAAATCAATTAATTATTATAATAATAATTATTATTTATTGATAATAATAATATCAATACTAATAGCAACAGTTTCAATATTAGTAACATTTATAATGTATTTATTTTAGTTAAAAATAAGTAAAACATTGAGAAAAAACAAAATATTATTTTAGTTTGCATGTTTTATGTTTCTATTAATTTTTAATAAACGTTTTAATAATAATTTCTAATAAACAGTTTTGATAAAAATTGATATTAAACTGTTATTAAGTAATATATAGTATAACTTGTAATCTAACAATACAATTTTTATTAAACAATCAATTAAAATATTGATTATTAATAAATCTTATCAAATATAGTAATAAGTACTTAATATATTAATAATTATATATTTTTCATTAATTTATGGGAATATAAATGTTTTAAATTATATTATTAATATAAAAAAATATTATTATTATTATTGTCATTATATTAATTAATAAAGTATGTAAACAATGTATAAATTTAATATCAATTTGAAGTTACAAAATATTTAAAAAAAAATATTTTTATTAAATTTGTAGTTAAAAAATAATAGTTTTATTTTTAATAAAAATGTTTTTTTACATTGAAAAATTATAAGTACTTTATTTTATACTTTTAAGATTATTATTATAGTAACTTTATAATTATCAATAATTGATATTAATTATTAACTATACAGTATATAATGTATATTAAAATAGTTTTTGTTTAAATTTTTGTTGCATTAATACGCAGTAGATTTTAATAATATGTATTTATATAAATAATAAAAAAACATACATATAAAAGTGATTTTTGTTTACTGTAAATAATTCAAATAAACTTTTAATTTCAACTATTTTAGAAAAATAAAAAAATAATTTCTGTAAATTAAAATAAATAATATTAAAAAATAATATACAGATTATATTATTATCATATATATATATGTGATTATTTAGTTGGACAAAGTTGAATTAAGATAATAAAATATTTAAACTGTTTATATTTTCATATAATATAAGCATATTTAGTTATGATAAGCTATTAACTATTAAATAATTTATAATAATGTCTATAAATGAGTTGTTTAATAAATTTGGATTATGTCAACATATACCACAACAATTGAAAAATCAAATCAAATTATTTCATTGCGACCGCAGTAGTGTAAGGTTTGTGACAAATGATGATCAATGCTATACATTAGGTGATAACTGGAATGGTATACTTGGTTTGGGTCACGACATTGATGTCTATGAACCAAAAGTTATACCAGAATTGTGTCAGAAAAATGTCGAAAAATTTGTTTTCGGAAATGATTTTGGATTGTGTTTAACAAATGATCAACAAATATATAGTTGGGGTTCAAATCAATACAAACAATTGGGTAGATATACCAGTGATAAGTACAGTAAACCAGCAATTATTACATTACTAACCTATAAATGTATTATTGATATTACTTGTGGATCAAATCATTCACTGGCACTAAGCAGTGATGGCATTGTCTATGGATGGGGTCATAACAGCTGCGGACAGTGTGGTTGCGGACAACAAACTGAATGTATTGATAGTCCGATTCGTATTATATTTCCTATGCTTTCTATTATTGAATCAATTAATTGTTACACTAGTTGTTCATTTGCCATAACTATGGATGGATTTTGGATACAGTTGGGGTATAAATAGTTTAAGTAAATTTTATTATAGATATGAGGATAAAGATAATTTAAAACCACAATTAGTATCAAATATAAATAAAATTAAAAAAAATCCTAATGATACTGATTATAAATTTATATTAACAAAAACAGGAAATTTGTATTATCGCTATTATGATTACGATTTAGAAAGATATGAATTTGAATTCAAACTAATTTATGAAGAAAATAATATTATGGATATATTTGATAATTATGTAAACATTAATAATAATTATTATGAATTAGATTTTGTTTATAACGAAATTATTCCAAAAAAATATGAAATAACTAAAAATAATTTTGATGAACTTGTTGCTGATATTTATGAGGAACTAATCGTTACCATTAATGTTGAAGATTATAATAAAAAATATGGTTATAATTGTGCCATAAATTTAATGAACAAATTTCCAATATTACAAAAAATATCAGCTGAAAGTAATATTAAATTATTTCATTATAATAGAAGAAATATATGGTTTCAAACAAATGATAGTCAATGCTATACATTGGGTTATTATTTGGTTTGATTTATTTGAGTTTGGTTTTAACAATATATTTGAGGAACCAAAATTTATACCCGAATTGTCTAATAAAAGCATTAATAAATTTGTTTTCGGATTGGATTTTGTATTATGTTTAACCAATAATCAACAACTATATAGTTGGGGTTCAAATAAATACAAACAATTGGGTAGACATTCCAGTGATGATGACTTCATTAAACCAGAGATTATAACATTTCTTAACGATAAATGTATTATTGATATTACTTGCGGTTCACATCATTCACTGGCCCTAACCAGTGATGGCATTGTCTATGGATGGGGTCATAACATTTGGGGACAGTGTGGTTGCGGACAACTAACTGATGATATTGATAGTCCCACACGTATTAAATTTCCATCAGTTGCTGTCATTAAATCAATTTATTGCTATACTAACAGTTCATTTGCCATAACAATTGATGGACACGTATACAAATGGGGTATTTATTTTCAAAAAGTATACTTCAAACCAAAAATAATTAGAAATATAGAAAAAATAGAAAATATAAAAACAATATCATTGTATAATAACGATATAACTTTAATTATTTATTTTTTAACAAATGATGGATATTTGTATCAATACGGATATATTGATAATTTATTTATTAAATTAAGTTCAGTTGGTATTAATTTAATTACCAATATTCACTATAATCTAATACAAACTTCTGATAATAAATGTTATAAATTAAAATACGAACATAAAGTTAATATGAAAAAACTAGATTACAATAATTTTATTGATTTAATTGCTGATATCTATGAAATCACAGATAAAACAGTTAATATTAATTTATATTTAAATTCAATCAACAAAATCAATGAAAAACTAAATAATTTTCAAAATAATTTTCAAATGACAAAACTATTGGGTTCGGGAAGTTTTGGTACAGTTAATGAAGTCATAGATAAAGATACTAATTATTTGTTTGCTATTAAAATTATAATTTTAAATTGTAAGTATATAATTTATTTCAATTAAATAATTATTAAATTTTGATTTATTTAAAATTTAGCAAATAATCTGAAAAATTATTCAATTGAAGGAGAAGTTAAACATTTAATGAAACATAAGTCAAATTTTGTAGTCACTTGTTATGACGCGTGGTATGAATCAAACATTTTATACATTCAAATGGAGTTATGTTCACAAAGTTTTAAGGATTTTATTCAATTAAAATCAAAAACATTTCAAAGACTAACCACTTAACCAATAGATTGTATCGAGTATTACATATCAAGTCATCTGATGTTAGAATTGTGTGAATGCGTTGATTACTTACATACCCGCAAACCACCGGTTATTCATCGGGATCTAAAGCCGGCAAATATACTCATCAATAATAAACCCACTGATAATAGGTTTATTAAATTGGGTGACTTTGGTTTAGCCACTGAACACAATAGGATTGGTTCGCAATCGGAATTACACACAAAAAACAAAGGAACGCCTAAATATATGGCACCAGAAGTTTGTAGTACAGACACAAATAGAGTAGCATATAATGAAAAAAGTGATATCTATAGTATGGGAATGATATTAATGGATTTATTTGGTATAGATGATGCAAACTTGTAAGTTTTTTTTAAAATTTATTTAAATTAATTAATATTTTTCATTAAAAAATTATTTTTAATTTTTATTTATATTTTTTTATTTTATAATAGCTTGACTACTAATAAAAAAACTAACATTTCTAAATACATGACAAATATTATCAAATTGATACAATTAATCATTCAACCGGTCTATCATAATAGACCCGATTGTAGTCATATTATACGAAATAAAAGCAAATATATTAATGAAGATTTAATTAATATTGCTTTGTATAATCAATAAGTTATATCAGTTCATAATTGTGATGATAATAATAATAACAGTGATATATTTAGACATATAATTTATTATAAATCAATTTTAGATATCAATATTGATGATTGTAAAATTTGTTATAATAATAATAATAGTGTAGACAATAGTTATACAAACAAGAGTTGCACTTCAGAAAATAGTAGTGATAGTGATAAACATTAGTATAAAGATAAAAATGAAAATAGGATGAATTATTGGAATACTTATATAGGCAGTGATAGTGATAGTGATAATATTTTGCATTTTGAATTAAAGTAAAATTAAACCTATAATTATATTTAAATTTATCAAGTTTGTGTAAAAAATTATTTTTAATTAAATTTTAAAAATATTTATAGAAAAACTAAACTTATTAAACATTAAATAAAATTAATGAACAGCTAAATAATTTTAATAATAATTAAACTAATACAGATGTTCAGAAATTGTTTTAAAAATAATAGATATTTAAAACTAAAAAAATTAGAAATTTAGAAAATATAAAAGCAATATCAGCATATAATAAACATATTATTTTTATTATATATTTTTTTTTAAAAAATGATGGATATTTGTATGAATACGGATTTATAAATAAATTATTTATTAAAATAACTTCAATTGGTATTAATTTAATTACAGATAAGTATTATAATGTAATCAAAACAAATGATAATAAATGTTATAAATTATAATACGAACAAACAATTAATATTTATAAAAAAACTAGATTACAATAAAGTTATTGATTTAATAGCTGATAAATATGAAATTACAAGTAAAACAATTGACATTCAATTATATTTAAATTCAATCAACAAAATTAATGAAAAACTAAATAATTTTAATAATAATTTTCAAATGACTAAACTATTGGGTTCGGGAAGCTTTGGTACAGTTAATGAAGTCAACGAAAAAAATACTAATAAATTGTTTGCCATTAAAACTATAATTTTAAATTGTAAGTATTAAAATTTAATTAAACTAAATAAGTATTAAGTTTAAATTTATATTATATATAGATAATAAAAATGAAAATGATTCAATTGAACCAGAAGTCAAACACTTAATAAAACTTAAGTCAAAATTTGTAGTCATTTGTTATGACGCGTGGTTTGAATCAAATATTTTATACATTCAAATGGAGTTATGTTCACAAAGTTTTAAAGATTTTATTGAATTAAAATCAAAAACATTTCAAAGACTAACCACTCAACCAATAGATTGTATCGAGTATTATATTACAAGTCATCTGATGTTAGAAATATGTGAATGCGTTGATTACTTACATACCCGCAAACCACCGGTTATTCATCGGGATCTAAAACCGGCGAATATACTCATTAATAATAAACCAACTGATAATCGGTTCATTAAATTGGGTGACTTTGGTTTGGCCACTGAACACATTAGGATTGGTTCACAATCAAAATCACATACAAAATTTGTGGGAACACCTGATTATATGGCACCAGAAGTTCACAATGGCATCGATAGGGCGTCATATAATGAAAAAATTGATATCTATAGTATGGGAATGGTATTAATGGGTTTATTTGATCTAGATGATCCTAATTTGTAAGTATTTAATCAATAGTATTTTTGAATACTTTTACAATTTAATTTTTATTGATTTTTTAATAGTGATAATTTAATTATTTATAAGGAAACAAATATTTATAATAATATGAAAAATATTATCCAATTAATTCAATCAATGTTACAACCRATATATWGTGATAGGCCATCGTGTAGTGATATTATTCAAGATAAATGCAATTATATTAATGAAGATTTAGTTAATATTGWATTGTTTAGTCAATCAGTTATATCTGATCATAAATGCGATGATAATAGTAGTGATATATTTCGACAAATTTTTAAATCTAAATCAAATTTTCTGGACATCAATACTGATGACTGCAGTGTTTGTTATACTAATGATAATAATAATATTATTAATAATAATACAGTTAGTAGTGATTGTGATGATGATAGTAATGATTCAGATGATAGTATTGATAATAATACAGTTAGTAGTTTTATTAATAGTAGTAGTGATAGTGAAGATATTAGTGATTCAAATGATTGTAGCAATAAAATTTCTAAATTGAAATAAAAATTAGTAAATTAGTAACAAATTAGTAAAAAAAAAGATTAGTAAATAACATATTTTATTGAGAATCAATATTATGCTTCAAACTATACTTAAATCACTATTAATAATATATAATAAAAAATATCATATTAAAATTTTTATAAATAGTTTAAATATTTGTTATTTTGTAATATTATATAAAGAAATAATAAAATAATAGTTAAATTTATATAATTATTTTATTATAAGATTGTATATATTTATTAATTAAAATAAAAAATCTAATTTATAATTATTACTCTATAATTAAATATTTAAATAAGTATTTAAATTTTTTAGAAATATTTTATATTTAATATATGTTATAATATAAGTAATATTTAACAAAATTATAATCAATTATTCTTATTGATTAGATTTTTTAATTTAATTAATAAATAAATACAATCTTATAATAAAATAATTATTTAAATTTAATTATTATTTTATTATTTCTTTATATAATATTACAAAATAACAAATATTTATTAACTATTTATAAAAATTTCAATATGATATTTTTTATTATATATTATTAATAGTGTCTTAAGTATAGTATAAGTTTGAAACATAATATTGATTCTCAATAAAAATATGTTATTTTGTATCGATTTAATGCAGAAATATTTAATCGACATTTTTTATTAAGATTGATTTTGAGAGACATTTCCTAAATATTTATTGAGTATAATTGATGTCTAACTGGGAGTTCCCGACAGTAGTAGTATTAGTAGTAGTGATCGTCTCGACAAAGGTAACGACAAATACCTTTACTTTCATCAATCGGCCGGCTATAGGATGACTGTCGAGATGAGTCGCCATCTTGTCTTATATACTGTTTTATGGTTGACAACAATCTTATCATCTAATTATACACATAAAAGATTATTAGCTATTTTATATATACTATATATTGTATTTTATAAAATTATTATTGTTTGTTTAGATATTATTATCATTAATAATAAATCTATTAATCATCATTATTTACACTAGTTTTATCTAAAATCTGAATATTTGTCGTCTAATGTATAGAAATTTTTATTAATAAAAAAAATTAAAACATATTTTCATCTAAAGTTATATACAGTAATAAATTAATTAATTATATAGCTTATATAGATTTATATAACTTATTTTTTTCATGTGAACTTTTCCATTTAAACAAATGTTAACTGGTAATTGTTAATAGTTATCTAACTGTAATCGTTGATCACTTATTATAATCACAATTTCGCTGTAGAAACGAGTCCTTTAGGTGTAGGTGTTTGGGTTGTGTATAAGTCGATACTTGTTGTTGTTGTTGTTGTTATTAGTCATCATTGGCTTCATTTGGGAGTTCCATGTATTCTAACCAAAATTTACATTCACCATTTTTATGGCATTCAACATTATAACTTTTATTAATATCAAATTTATGTTGTTTTTTTAATTTTATAGTTTAATAGAAAAAAACATGAATGTTTTGTGTTTAACTATTATTGGTTAGAAAATTTAATTATAAAATAATAAATAGCTATCAATTAATTATAACATTATTTTAAAAATATAATTAACTAAATAAATAATTGAAAAAATTTAATAGATTTATAATTGTGTTTAATTTTTTAAAGTTATATACATTTTTTTTTAATTTGAACAACAAGTATCGACTTATACATTACCTAACATTTAAATAATTGAATAATTTTTTTAAATGCGCTTGAAATGCTTTTTAAAAAACTAAATAAATAATTGTAAAATTTAATAGATATATTTTTTTATAATAATAAAAACTAGTAAAACTGTTTGTAGAATTTTAATGTCAATTATTAAGTTTATTAACTTATTATTACTTTTTTTTAATAAAAGAATTAATTAATTAATTAATTAAAAAGAACCATATTATTAATTAATGTTAAATCAACAATATATAAATTATGTAATTTGTATATATATATATGGTTATAAAGGGAGGGGTTAGTGGGTAAAACTTTTTATCCCGCTGATATTTTAATATATTTGCAAAAATATTTTTGAAATATTTACTTAATTATTTATTTAAATAAAATTTTAAAAATTATTAATTAAAATTTTTAAAAAATATTTATTGTTTTACTAACTTTATTTATGTTAAACTTTTATTTAAATTGTAATATGGTTACTGTCTATTGACAAATAAGTATTTTTTTTATTTTATTACTTGAATATTTTAATTAAAATATGTTATATATATATATATATATATTTGTTTTATATATAAATTATAAAATCAATATAAAATCAATCGTATAAAATATTTTTAAAATAATAATTTTATTAACAAAAAATAATTCTTGATTAAAACATTATAATTCATAAAGTTTTTATAAATAATTTATTTCATTATACTTAATAAATATATACTAGATTATTTTTTATAATAAATATATACTAGATTATTTTTTATAATAAATATATAGTTTTATAAAATCACAACATGGCTTGTTAATATTATATTTTGGTAATTAAGTTAGATTATAAATTAATTAATTTAGGAAAAAAATTTAAAACGTAATATTCAAACAGTTAGTTTTGATGCAAACAAATGTATAGAAAATTTCCCAAAATTCTGGCTCTGAATCCCTGTCCACTGACCGAAGTTCACGTTCTCTTTGTCTAATTTGATGTAGTTTTTCATTAAACATTATTTTATCATTAGTAACAACAGTCATATCGATAGCCCATTCCTTATATTTTGCAATGATTTGAGCACAAGTAGGTCTCTCTTCATATATAGGTTTCATTGTTTCGTTAATAATTCTCAATAGTCTAACATATTTATCATTCCAAACGGTTTCCATATATTTATTAGAATTACTATTTTAAAAAAAACAAATAATTTTTTTTATAAAAAAAATATTTAATAAAATATTTTATTTAATACAAACTCATTGACATCCGTATCGAACAAATCTTCAATAATAGCACTAATACTATAGACATCAGCTTTGGTATTATATTTACGACCTTTTTCTACTTCCGGTGCCATATATTTTGTTGTTCCCACACCTATTGTATGACTTTGCGATAGCTTTTCGTGAACTGTTATTAATCCTAAATCACATAACTTAATGAACCGTCCGTTTCGGATATCGTCGGCAATCAATATGTTATGTGGTTTGAGATCCCTGTGAATGATCGGTGGTTTGCAATCTTCATGTAAATATCGTACAGATTCTAATATTTCTAACAATAATTCACACGTAATATAATACTCCATACAATCCATGAGTTGTTCATCTGATGACTGATGTCTATCAAATACCTGTGCTTTTAATTTGATGGCATCATTCAGACTCATTATACAATATTCCATTGCTATATACATAGATTTGTTAGAAATCCAATCTGTATAGACATTAACTAAATATTTTGACGTTTTTTCATAAAGTGTAATTAATTCTGTAAATATATCACGAATCTTCCAATTATTAGATTCATAACCTAATAATAAAAATATTTATAATTTAAAATTTTTAAGTAGAATTTTAATAATAATTTAATATTAACCTGGTAACTTAATTATTTTTATTGCTGTAATTAATTTTTCAAATTTATGTCTGCATTTATATACCGATCCAAAGCCACCCGAACCCAATAGTTTCAATTCATCATAACATCGAGTATAATCATTAGTAATATCTATAAATTAAATTAATAAATTAAATTAATATAATTTTTTTTATTAATAATAAACTTACCTTTATATTTAATATCTGTAGATTTTTTTTTGATTGATTTAATAAGATTTTCAATGAATTCATTTATATTATCATTAAATTCACTTAAATCATATGTTTTATATGTTAATTGATATTTATTAGCACAATAATCAAAATAATTATTGTAATCAGTTTTAATTATTTCGCCATTCATATAATTATATACAAAATTATTTATTAAATAATAATAATTTCTAATATTCCACTTATAAGATACAATCGATTGTATTTCAATATATTGATTAAATAATTTTGATAATTTTGGCGTTTTCTGAATATCAATCTCATTGTTTTCATTGTAATATTTACCACAAAAATAGATTTCTTTTCTATAATTAGTGAAAAAATATGTAATCCCTGTTCCCGATTGTATGGATGTAATGGCAGACAAATTGCATATTAATGTTGGTTTTATTATTCTAAATTTATTGCAATAATGACCCAATTGATTGTTACGATTTTGACCCCAACTAAACACCTGTCCATCCATTGTCAATGCAAACGATGAGTTATCAAAACAGTGAACAGATTTTATACAATAATTGTCACTAAATTTAATCTTTTCGGGTCTAATGATATCATAATTGTTGTGTCGGCTACCGATTTGTCCGAA
Organism: Oppia nitens; assembly: GCF_028296485.1. Taxonomy (NCBI): domain Eukaryota; kingdom Metazoa; phylum Arthropoda; class Arachnida; order Sarcoptiformes; family Oppiidae; genus Oppia; species Oppia nitens. Next base: position 190,710 of record NW_026533214.1, on the reverse strand, counting down.
AGTATTATTACCCCAACCATACACTTCATTATTATTTTTGGTTACAACTAATGTATGATATGAACCACAACTAACATCGCTTACTAAATCATTTTTTGCATTGATTTGTATAATCATTGGTTTATTATATAAACTATTTTTAAATCCCTGTCCCAATTGTCCACAAATATTATAACCACAACTATAAACATAGTTATCACTCGAAATACAAACGAAAAAATTATTTCCATTTATGAAATTAATAATATTTTTATGTCTCAGATGAATGATCTCTTGTGGTTCACTCACCCACCGGTTGTGTCCCAAACCTAGTGATCCCTTGTGATTAGCACCCAATCCATAGACCCGATCATCTTTGGTTACAAACAGCATATTAACTCCCAAACTATCGTCAAACACATAAAATCTTTCAATACATTTGATCCAATCAATTGGTGTTAAGTCTTTTATTCTTAAATTTTCAATAAATTCTGATTTTATAAAATTAATTCTATTTTCAATGAATTTAATTTCATTGGCTGTAAATTCATTAGACTTTTCAATTGTTTTATAAGTTGTATTGAATTTATTGACACAATAATCAAAATAATTAGTATAATCTGTTTTAATTAATTTATTTTTTATAATTTCAAATATACTGTTATTAATTGAAGACCAAAATAGTTCATCTTCTCTACTAAAAGATCTAATAAATTGAATGTCTTTGAATTTGTTAAAACATTGCAATAATTTTGGTGTTGTCTGAATAATATTATTGTTGTTTTTATTATAATAATAACCACAAATATAAACCATATTTTTTATATTATTAAGAAAATATGTATTACGAAAACCACATTTTACTGATGTAATACCATTCAAATTGCATATCAATTGTGGTAAACATATTTTCGTATCATTAGAATTAAGACCCAATATATTTGCACTATTAGAACCCCAACTAAACACCTGTCCATCCATTGTCAGTGCAAACGATGAACAATCAAAACAGTGAACAGATTTTATACTATAATTACCACTGAAGTGAATCTTTTCGGGTGTAGTGATAGTATCACAAGTGATGTCTCGGCTACCGATTTGTCCGTAACTATTACTACCCCAACCATACACTTCATTATTATTTTCGGTTACAACTAATGTATGATATGAACCACAACTAACATCGATTACTAAATCATTTTTTGCATTGATTTTTATAATCATTGGTCTATTAAATATACTATTTTTAAATCCCTGTCCCAATTGACCATAAATATTATAACCACAACTATAAACACAGTTATCACTCGAAATACAAACGAAAAAATTATATCCATTTATGAAATTAATAATATTTTTATGTCTCAGATGAATGATCTCTTGTGGTTCACTCACCCACCGGTTGTGTCCCAAACCTAGTGATCCCTTGTGATTAGCACCCAATCCATATACCCGATCATCTTTGGTTACAAACAGCATATTAACACCCAAACTGTCGTCAAACACATAAAATCTTTCAATACATTTGATCCAATCAATTGGTGTTAAGTCTTTTATTCTTAAATTTTCAATAAATTCTGATTTTATAAAATTAATTCTATTTTCAATGAATTTAATTTCATTGGCTGTAAATTCATTAGACTTTTCAATTGTTTTATAAGTTGTATTGAATTTATTGACACAATAATCAAAATAATTAGTATAATCTGTTTTAATTAATTTATTTTTTATAATTTCAAATATACTGTTATTAATTGAAGACCAAAATAGTTGTTCTTCTCTACTAAAAGATCTAATAAATTGAATGTCTTTGAATTTGTTAAAACTTTGCAATAATTTTGGTGTCGTCTGAATAATATTATTGTTGTTTTTATTATAATAATAACCACAAATATAAACCATATTTTTTATATTATTAATAAAATATGAATTACGAAAACCACATTTAACTGATGTAATGCCATTTAAATTGCATATCAATTTTGGTAAACATATTTTCGTATCATTACTATTGAGACCCAATTTATTTGCACTATTTTCACCCCAACTAAACACCTGTCCATCCATTGTCAGTGCAAACGATGAACAATCAAAACAGTAAACAGATTTTATACAATAATTACCATTGAAGTCAATCTTTTCGGGTGTAGTGATAGTATCACAAGTGGTGTCTCGGCTACCGATTTGTCCGAAATGATTACTACCCCAACCATACACTTCATTATTATTTTTGGTTATAACTAATATATGATATGAACCACAACTAACATCGCTTACTAAATCATTATTTGCATTGATTTGTATAATAATTGGTTTAATGTATTTATTTTGTTGAGATTTACGACTCAATTGTCGCCGAAAATTATAACCACAAATATAGACACAATTATCACTCGTAATAAAAACAATAAATTTTTCTCCATTTATAAAATTAATAATGTTTTTATATCTCAATTCAATGATCTCCTGTGGTTCACTCACCCACTGGTCGTGTCCCAAACCCAATGATCCCCAATAATTAGCACCCAATCCATAGACCCGATCATCTATAGTTACAAACAGCATATTAACTCCCAAACTGTCGTCAAACACATAAAATCTTTCAATACTTTTGATCAAATCATTTAATTCGAAATTTTCAATAAATTCTGTTTTTATAAAATTAATTGCAAATCCAATTAAATTAATTTCATTGGCTGTAAATTCATGTGTATTTTCATTTGTTTTACACGTTGTATTGAATTTATTGACCAAATAATAAAATTGATTAGTATAATCAGTTTTAATTAATTTATTATTTATAATTTCAAATATACTGTTATCAATTAAACACAAAAATGTTTGTTCATCTTCTTCACTAAATGATCTAATCAATTGAATGTCATTTAATTTGTCAAAATTTTTGTCCAATAATTTTGGTGTCGTCTGAATAATAATATTGTTGTCTTCATTGTAATAATCACCACAAAAATAAACCATATTATTTATATTATTAAGAAAATATGTATTACGATAACCACATTTTACTGATGTAATGCCATTCAAATTGCATATCAATTGTGGTAAACATATTTTCGTATCATTAGAATTAAGACCCAATAAATTTCTACAATTATAACCCCAACAAAACACCTGTCCATCCATTGTCAGTGCAAACGATGAGTTATCAAAACAGTGAACAGATTTTATAAAATAATTGCCATTGAATTCAATCTTTTCGGGTTTAGTGATAGCATCACTAGTGGTGTTTCGGCTACCGATTTGTCCGAATTGATTGCTACCCCAACCATACACTTCATTATTATTATCGATTAAAACTAATGTATGATTTGTACCACAACTCACATCATGTATTAAAAAATCATTTTTTCCATTAATTCTGATAATCATTGGTTTTTTAGTTTCATAATCTTCACATAATCCCTGACCCAATTGTCCGTATCTATTATAACCCCAACTATACAAACAATTATCACTCGTCAAACAAACAATAAATTCAGATCCGTTTATGAAATTAATACACTTTTTATGTCTCAATTCAATGATCTCTTGTGGTTCACTCATACAATGAGAATGTCCTAATCCAAGTATACCGAGTCTATTATTACCCAAACCGTATACCCGATCATTATCTTTGGTTACAAACAGCATATTAACTTCGATATTGTCGTCAAACAAATAAAATTTGTCTATTAATTTGATCCAATCATTTAGCGTTAATTTTCTTAACTCTTTTATTTCAATATATTTTGATTTAATAAAATTAATAGTATTTAATATAAATTTTCTAATATTATCTTGAAATTCATTATTATCAGTATATGTTTTATAAGTTATTGGATATCTATCGACACAATAATCAAAATAATTTGTATAATTTGTTTTTATTATTTTATTTTTTATTAGTTTATAGACAATACCATCCATTAAACACAATGGCGTTCTATCCGTACATTTATAGGATTTCATTGACTGAATATCTGAATATTCGTTACAATTACCCAATAATTTTGGTGTTAATTGTATATCAATTTCATTGTTTTCATTATAATATTGACCACAAAAATATATTTCATTTTTATGATTACTAATAAAAAATGTTATCCAAAATCCTAGTTTTATTGATGTAATACCATTCAAATTGCTTATTAATTGTGGCAAACATATCATCGTTTCCAGGCTATTATGTCCTAATATATTGTCACAATTTTGTCCCCAACTAAACACCTGTCCATCCATTGTCAGTGCAAACGATGAATCTTCAAAACAGTGAACAGATTTTATACAATAATTGCCATTAAATTCAATTATTTTGGGTGTAGTGATGGCATCACAAGTGGTGTTTTGGCTACCGATTTGTCCGTAACTATTACTACCCCAACCATACACTTCATTATTATTTTCGGTTACAACTAATGTATGACTTGAACCACAACTCACATCTCGTATTAAATCATTGTTTGCATTGATTTCTATAATAATTGGTTTATTATATATATTATTTTCGCATATATAACCCAATTGTCCCCATTTATTATAACCACAACTATACACACAACTATCATTTGACACAAATATCATGAATTGTCTACCGTTTATAAAATTAATAATCTTTTTATGTCTCAATTCAATGATCTCTTGTGGTTCACTCACCCACTGATTGTGTCCCAAACCCAGTGATCCGTAATAATTAGCACCCAATCCATAGACCCGATCATCATCTTTGGTAACAAATAGCATATTAGCTCCCAAATCGTCGTCAAACACATAAAATCTTTCAATCCTTTTGATCCAATCATTTGGTTCAATGTCTTGTTTTTCACACATTTTCTGTTGATTTCTGTTTTTCATCTTTACTGACATTTTGACACATTTTGTGTTATAATTGTTATAATTATTTTCACAATTATTTTCTGTTTGACATTACTTCAAATGATATATTGATTTAATTATTTTATTATCATTAATTACTATTTGGTAACTAATAATATTTGGTGTCTATTAAGTATTTAAACTAAAGTCAATTTTGTCTAATAATACATATATTTTTACAAAAAAATTTTTAATATCATATATATAACTAAAATATGTGTAACTAAGTAATTATCTATTTAAGTGTTTGAGTTTGAAATAACTAATCAATATGATTGTTAGTATTATTACTATTATTTTATTTATAATAAAAGCAAAATTATGATTACTAATCTACTTTTATAATTAGTAACTACTTTTTTTTAAAAAAAATACACTATAAATGAATTTATTTAAAGTATTAAACATAATAAATAATTTATTTATATTTATTATACAATTTATTTATTTTTTCAATTATACATTTTCCGTTATTAAATGTTGTTTTGAAAAAAAAGATATTTTGATATTTTTCAAGTATTTCATAGAATTTTATATTAAATAAATTGAACTATGGATATTAATAAGATAGTAAAATACAATAAAATATTTATCATAAACATTTACTAATATATATATAATAATAAACTATTAATAATTAATTATATTAATATATAAATATATAGCTTATCATTTTATTTTATTATTTAATATACTATATATAAAAATATTGATTATTATTGACTTAGTAAATGTATTTCAATAAAATTTATATAAAATATTTTTCTCAATAATTTACTATTTTTTATGTAAAGTATCACTTCGCTTTTTTTACATAAATGTATATATATATACTAAATTTTTAAATTTTGACTTCAGA